>NC_054471.1:84842-106221 GCF_017639515.1 Carcharodon carcharias | reverse complement strand
CACTGCTCACTAACTCCCGAGGGGTAAACCCTTTCTCTCTGCCTGTCACTGCTCACCTAATCCCCGAGGGGTAACCCTTTCTCTCTGCCTGTCACTGCTCACTAACTCCCCGAGGGGTAAACCGTTCCCTCTATGCCTGTCACTGCTCACTAACTCCCCGAGGGTAAAAACTTTCTCTCTGCCTGTCTCTGCTCACTAACTCCCCGAGGGGTAAACTCTTTCTCTCTGCCTGTCACTGCTCACTAACTCCCCCGAGGGGTAAAACCCTTTCTCTCTGCCTGTCAGTGCTCACTGACTCCCCGAGGGGTAAACCCTTTCTCTCTGCCTGTCAGTGCTCACTGAACTCCCCGAGGGGTAAACCCTTTCTCTCTGCATGTCATGCTCACTAACTCCCCGAGGGGTAAACCCTTTTCTCTCTGCCTGTCACTGCTCACTAACCTCCCCGAGGGGTAAACCCTTTCTCTCTGCCTGTCACTTGCTCACTAACTCCCGAGGGGTTCACCCTTTCTCTCTGCCTGTCACTGCTCACTAACTCCCCGAGGGGTGAACCCTTTCTCTCTGCCTGTCACTGCTCAGCTGACTCCCGGAGGAGTAAACCCTTTCTCTCTGCCTGTCACTGCGCACTGAACTCCCCGAGGGGTAAACCCCTTTCTCTCTGCCTGTCACTGCTCACTAACTCCCCGAGGGGTAAACCCTTTCTCTCTGCCTGTCATGCCTCACTGACTCCCCGAGGGGTAAACCCTTTCTCTCTGCCTGTCACTGCTCACTAACTCCCCCCGAGGGGGTAAACCTTTCTCTCTGCCTGTCACTGCTCACTAACTCCCCGAGGGGTAAACACTTCTCTCAGCCTGTCACTGCTCACTAACTCCCCGAGGGGTAAACACTTTCTCTCTGCCTGACACTGCTCACTAACTCCCCCGAGGGGTAAACACTTTCTCTCTGCCTGTCACTGCTCAATAACTCCCCGAGGGGTAAACACTTTCTCTCTGCCTGTCACTCTCAGCTTACTCCCGAGGGGTAAACCTTTCTCTCTGCCTGTCACTTCTCACTGAACTCCCGAGGGGTAAACCGTTTCCTCTATGCCTGTCAACTGCTCTCTAACTCCCCGAGGGGTAAACCCTTTCTCTCTGCCGGTCACTGCTCACTGACCTCCCCGAGGGGTAAACCTTTCTCTCTGCATGTCACTGCTCACTAACTCCCCGAGGGGTAAACTCTTTCTCTCTGCACGTCACTGCTCACTAACTCCCCGAGGGGTAAACGCTTTCTCTCTGCCTGTCACTGCTCACTAACTCCCAGAGGGGTAAACCCTTTCTCTCTGCCCGTCACTGCTCACTAACTCCCCGAGGGGTAAACCCTTTCTCTCTGCCTGTCACTGCTTACTAACTCCCCGAGGGGTAAACACTTTCTCTCTGCCTGTCACTGCTCACTAAATCCCCGAGGGGTAACCACTTTCTCTCTGCCTGTCACTGCTCACTAACTCCCCGAGGGTAAACCCTTCTCTCTGCCTGACACTGCTCACTGACTCCCCGAGGGGTAAACCCCTTTCTCTCTGCATGTCACTGCTCACTAGACTCCCCGAGGGTTAAACTCTTTCTCTCTGCCCGTCACTGCTCACTAACCTCCCCGAGGGGTAAACCCTTTCTCTCTGCCTGTCCACTGCTCACTAACTCCCAGAGGGGGTAAACCCTTTCTCTCTGCCCGTCACTGCTCACTAACGCGCCGAGGGGTAAACCCTTTCTCTCTGCCCGTCACGGCTCACTAACTCCCCGAGGGGTAAACACTTTCTCTCTGCCCGTCACTGCTCACTAACTCCCCAAGGGGTAAACCCTTTCCCTCTGCCTGTCACTGCTCACTAACTCACCGAGGGGTAAACCCTTTCTCTCTGCCTGTCACTGCTCACAGAACACCCCGAGGGGGTAAACACTTTCCTCTCTGCTGTCACCGCTCACTGACTCCCCGAGGGGGTAAACCGTTTCTCTCTGCCTGTCACTGCTCACTAACTCCCCGAGATATAAACACTTTCTCTCTGCCTGTCACTGCAAAGTACTCCCCGAGGGGTAAACACTTTCTCTCTGCCTGTCCACTGCTAAGTAACTCCCCGAGGTGTAAACACTCTCTCTCTGCCTGTCACTGCTCACTAACTCCCCCGAGGGGTAAACCCTTTCTCTGGGCCTGTCACTGCTCACTGACTCCCCGAGGGGTAAACCCTTTTCTCTCTGCCCGTCACTGCTCACTAACTCCCCGAGGGGGAAAACCCTTTCTCTGGGCCTGTCACTGCTCACTAACTCCCCGAGGGGTAAACCCTTTCTCTCTGCCTGTCACCTGCTCACTAATTCCCGAGGGGTAAACCCTTTCTCTCTGCCTGTCAATGCTCACTAACTCCCCGAGGGGTAACCTTTCTCTCTGCCTGTCACTGCTCACTAATTCCCCGAGGGGTTAAACTCTTTCTCTCTGCCTCTCACTGCTCACTAACTCCCCGAGGGGTAAACCCTTTCTCTCTGCCTGTCACTGCTCACTAACTCCCCCGAGGGGTAAACCCTTTTCTCTCTGCCTGTCACTGCTCACTAACTCCCCGAGGGGTAAACCCTTTTTCTCTGCCTGTCACTGCTCACTGACTCCCCGAGGGGTAAACCCTTTTTCTCTGCCTGTCACTGCTCACTAACTCCCCGAGGGGTAAACACTTTCTCTCTGCCTGTCACTGCTCACTGACTCTCCGAGGGGTAAAACCTTTCTCTCTGCCTGTCACTGCTCACTAACTCCCCGAGGGGTAAACCCTTTTTCTCTGCCTGTCACTGCTCACTAACTCCCCGAGGGGTAAACACTTTCTCTCTGCCTGTCACTGCTCACTGACTCTCCGAGGGGTAAACCCTTTCTCTCTGCCTGTCACTGCTCACTAACTCCCCGAGGGGTAAACCCTTTCTCTCTGCCTGTCACTGCTCACTGACTCCTGAGGGGTAAACCCTTCCTCTATGCCTGTCACTGCTCACTAACTCCCCGAGGGGTAAACACTTTCTCTCTGCCTGTCTCTGCTCACTAACTCCCCGAGGGGTAAACTCTTTCTCTCTGCCTGTCACTGCTAACTAACACCCCGAGGTGTAAACCCTTTCTCTCTGCCTGTCACTGCTCACTGACTCCCCGAGGGGTAAACCCTTTCTCTCTGCCCGTCACTGCTCACTAACTCCCCGAGGGGTAAACCCTTTCTCTCTGCCTGTCACTGCTCAAAAACTCCCCGAGGGGTAAACCCTTTCTCTCTGCCTGTCACTGCTCACAGACTCCCCGAGGGGTAAACCCTTTCTCTCTGCCTGTCACTGCTCAAAAACTCCCCGAGGGGTAAACCCTTTCTCTCTGCCTGTCACTGCTCACTGACTCCCCGAGGGGTAAACCCTTTCTCTCTGCCTGTCACTGCTCACTAACTCCGCGAGGGGTAAACCCTTTCTCTCTGCCTGTCACTGCTCACTGACTCCCCGAGGGGTAAACCCTTTCTCTCTGCCCGTTAGTGCTCACTAACTCCCCGAGGGGTAAACACTTTCTCTCTGCCTGTCACCGCTCACTAACTCCCCGAGGGTAAACCCTTTCTCTCTGCCTGTCACTGCTCACTAACTCCCCGAGGGGTAAACCCTTTCTCTCTGCCCGTCACTGCTCACTGACTCCCCGAGGGGTAAACACTTTCTCTCTGCCTGTCACTGCTCACTAACTCCCCGAGGGGTAAACCCTTTCTCTCTGCCTGTCACTGCTCACTGACTCCCGGAGGGGTAAACCCTTTCTCTCTGCCTGTCACTGCTCAGTAACACCACGAGGGGTAAACCCTTTCTCTCTGCCTGTCACTGCTCATTGACTCCCCGAGGGGTAAACCCTATCTCTCTGCCTGTCACTGCTCACTAACTCCCCGAGGGGTAAACCCTTTCTCTCTGCCTGTCACTGCTCACTAACTCCCCGAGGGGTAAACCCTTTCTCTCTGCCTGTCACTGCTCACTAACTCCCCGAGGGGTAAACCCTTTCTCTCTGCCTGTCACTGCTCACTGACTCCCGGAGGGGTAAACCCTTTCTCTCTGCCTGTCACTGCTCACTAACTCCCCGAGGGGTAAACCGTTCCTCTATGCCTGTCACTGCTCACTAACTCCCCGAGGGGTAAACACTTTCTCTCTGCCTGTCTCTGCTCACTAACTCCCCGAGGGGTAAACTCTTTCTCTCTGCCTGTCACTGCTCACTAACTCCCCGAGGGGTAAATTCTTTCTCTCTGCCTGTCACTGCTAACTAACTCCCCGAGGGGTAAACCCTTTCTCTCTGCCTGTCAGTGCTCACTGACTCCCCGAGGGGTAAACCCTTTCTCTCTGCATGTCACTGCTCACTAACTCCCCGAGGGGTAAACCCTTTCTCTCTGCCTGTCACTGCTCACTAACTCCCCGAGGGGTAAACCCTTTCTCTCTGCCTGTCATTGCTCACTAACTCCCCGAGGGGTTAACCCTTTCTCTCTGCCTGTCACTGCTCACTAACTCCCCGAGGGGTGAACCCTTTCTCTCTGCCTGTCACTGCTCAGTGACTCCCGGAGGAGTAAACCCTTTCTCTCTGCCTGTCACTGCTCACTGACTCCCCGAGGGGTAAACCCTTTCTCTCTGCCTGTCACTGCTCACTAACTCCCCGAGGGGTAAACCCTTTCTCTCTGCCTGTCACTGCTCACTGACTCCCGGAGGGGTAAACCCTTTCTCTCTGCCTGTCACTGCTCACTAACTCCCCGAGGGGTAAACCCTTTCTCTCTGCCTGTCACTGCTCACTAACTCCCCGAGGGGTAAACACTTTCTCTCTGCCTGTCACTGCTCACTAACTCCCCGAGGGGTAAACACTTTCTCTCTGCCTGACACTGCTCACTAACTCCCCGAGGGGTAAACCCTTTCTCTCTGCCTGTCACTGCTCACTAACTCCCCGAGGGGTAAACACTTTCTCTCTGCCTGTCACTCCTCAGTTACTCCCCGAGGGGTAAACCCTTTCTCTCTGCCTGTCACTTCTCACTGACTCCCGAGGGGTAAACCGTTCCTCTATGCCTGTCACTGCTCTCTAACTCCCCGAGGGGTAAACACTTTCTCTCTGCCTGTCTCTGCTCACTAACTCCCCGAGGGGTAAACTCTTTCTCTCTGCCTGTCACTGCTCACTAACTCCCCGAGGTGTAAACCCTTTCTCTCTGCCTGTCACTGCTCACAGACTCCCCGAGGGGTAAACCCTTTCTCTCTGCCTGTCACTGCTCACTAACTCCCCGAGGGGTAAACCCTTTCTCTCTGCCTGTCACTGCTCACTTACTCCCCGAGGGGTAAACCCTTTCTCTCTGACTGTCACTGCTCACTGACTCCCCGAGGGGTAAACACTTTCTCTCTGCCTGTCACTGCTCACTAACACCCCGAGGGGTAAACCCTTTCTCTCTGCCTGTCACTGCTCACTAACTCCCCGAGGGGTAAACCCTTTCTCTCTGCCTGTCACTGCTCACTGACTCCCCGAGGGGTAAACCATTTCTCTCTGCCCGTTACTGCTCACTAACTCCCCGAGGGGTAAACACTTTCTCTCTGCCTGTCACTGCTCACTAACTCCCCGAGGGGTAATCCCTTTCTCTCTGCCTGTCACTGCTCACTAACTCCCCGAGGGGTAAACCCTTTCTCTCTGCCCGTCACTGCTCACTGACTCCCCGAGGGGTAAACACTTTCTCTCTGCCTGTCACTGCTCACTAACTCCCCGAGGGGTAAACCCTTTCTCTCTGCCTGTCACTGCTCACTGACTCCCCGAGGGGTAAACCCTTTCTCTCTGCCTGTCACTGCTCACTAACTCCCCGAGGGGTAAACCCTTTCTCTCTGCCTGTCACTGCTCACTAACTCCCCGAGGGGTGAACCCTTTCTCTCTGCCTGTCACTGCTCAGTGACTCCCCGAGGGGTAATCCCTTTCTCTCTGCCTGTCACTGCTCACTGACTCCCCAAGGGGTAAACCCTTTCTCTCTGCCTGTCACTGCTCACTAACTCCCCGAGGGGTAAACACTTTTTCTCTGCCTGTCGCTGCTCACTGACTCCCCGAGGGGTAAACCCTTTCTCTCTGCCTGTCACTGCTCACTAACTCCCCGAGGGGTAAACCCTTTCTCTCTGCCTGTCACTGCTCACTAACTCCCCGAGGGGTAAACCCTTTCTCTCTGCCTGTCTCTGCTCACTAACTCCCCGAGGGGTAAACCCTTTCTCTCTGCCTGTCACTGCTCACTAACTGCGCGAGGGGTAAACCCTTTCTCTCTGCCTGTCACTGCTCACTGTCTCCCCGAGGGGTAAACCCTTTCTCTCTGCCTGTAACTGCTCACTGACTCCCCGAGGGTTAAACACTTTCTCTCTGCCCGTCACTGCTCACTGACTCCCCGAGGGGTAAACACTTCCTCTCTGCCTGTCACTCTTCACTGTCTCCCCGAGGGATAAACCCTTTTCTCTCTGCCTGTCACTGCTCACTAACTCCCTGAAGGGTAAACCCTTTCTCTCTGCCTGTCACTGCTCACTGACTCCCGGAGGAGTAAAACCTTTCTCTCTGCCTGTCACTGCTCACTGACTCCCCGAGGGGTAAACCCTTTCTCTCTGCCTGTCACTGCTCACTAACTCCCCGAGGGGTAAACCCTTTCTCTCTGCCTGTCACTGCTCACTGACTCCCGGAGGGGTAAACCCTTTCTCTCTGCCTGTCACTGCTCACTAACTCCCCGAGGGGTAAACCCTTTCTCTCTGCCTGTCATTGCTCACTAACTCCCCGAGGGGTAAACCCTTTCTCTCTGCCTGTCACTGCTCACTAACTCCCCGAGGGGTAAACCCTTTCTCTCTGCCTGTCACTGCTCACTAACTCCCCAAGGGGTAAACACTTTCTCTCTGCCTGTCACTGCTCACTAACTCCCTGAGGGGTAAACACTTTCTCTCTGCCTGTCACTCCTCAGTTACTCCCCGAGGGGTAAACCCTTTCTCTCTGCCTGTCACTTCTCACTGACTCCCGAGGGGTAAACCGTTCCTCTATGCCTGTCACTGCTCACTAACTCCCCGAGGGGTAAACACTTTCTCTCTGCCTGTCTCTGCTCACTAACTCCCCGAGGGGTAAACTCTTTCTCTCTGCCTGTCACTGCTCACTAACTCCCCGAGGGGTAAACTCTTTCTCTCTGCCTGTCACTGCTAACTAACTCCCCGAGGTGTAAACCCTTTCTCTCTGCCTGTCACTGCTCACAGACTCCCCGAGGGGTAAACCCTTTCTCTCTGCCTGTCACTGCTCACTAACTCCCCGAGGGGTAAACCCTTTCTCTCTGCCTGTCACTGCTCACTGACTCCCCGAGGGGGTAAACCCTTTCTCTCTGCCTGTCACTGCTCACTGACTCCCCGAGGGGTAAACCATTTCTCTCTGCCCGTTACTGCTCACTAACTCCCCGAGGGGTAAACACTTTCTCTCTGCCTGTCACTGCTCACTAACTCCCCGAGGGGTAATCCCTTTCTCTCTGCCTGTCACGGCTCACTGACTCCCCGAGGGGTAAACCCTTTCTCTCTGCCTGTCATTGCTCACTAACTCCCCGAGGGGTTAACCATTTCTCTCTGCCTGTCACTGCTCACTAACTCCCCGAGGGGTAAACCCTTTCTCTCTGCCTGTCACTGCTCAGTGACTCCCCGAGGGGTAAACCCTTTCTCTCTGCCTGTCACTGCTCACTGACTCCCCGAGGGGTAAACCCTTTCTCTCTGCCTGTCACTGCTCACTAACTCCCCGAGGGGTAAACACTTTTTCTCTGCCTGTCGCTGCTCACTGACTCCCCGAGGGGTAAACCCTTTCTCTCAGCCTGTCACTGCTCACTAACTCCCCGAGGGGTAAACCCTTTCTCTCTGCCTGTCAGTGCTCACTAACTCCCCGAGGGGTAAACCCTTTCTCTCTGCCTGTCACTGCTCACTAACTCCCCGAGGGGTAAACCCTTTCTCTCTGCCCATCTCTGCTCACTAACTCCCCGAGGGGTAAACCCTTTCTCTCTGCCTGTCACTGCTCACTAACTCCGCGAGGGGTAAACCCTTTCTCTCTGCCTGTCACTGCTCACTGTCTCCCCGAGGGGTAAACCCTTTCTCTCTGCCTGTCACTGCTCACTGACTCCCCGAGGGTTAAACACTTTCTCTCTGCCCGTCACTGCTCACTGACTCCCCGAGGGGTAAACACTTCCTCTCTGCCTGTCACTCTTCACTATCTCCCCGCGGGATAAACCCTTTTCTCTCTGCCTGTCACTGCTCACTGACTCCCGGAGGGGTAAACCCTTTCTCTCTGCCTGTCACTGCTCACTAACTCCCCGAGGGGTAAACCCTTTCTCTCTGCCTGTCACTGCTCACTAACTCCCCGAGGGGTAAACACTTTCTCTCTGCCTGTCACTGCTCACTAACTCCCCGAGGGGTAAACCCTTTCTCTCTGCCTGTCAGTGCTCACTAACTCCCCGAGGGGTAAACCCTTTCTCTCTGCCTGTCACTGCTCACTAACTCCCCGAGGGGTAAACCCTTTCTCTCTGCCCATCTCTGCTCACTAACTCCCCGAGGGGTAAACCCTTTCTCTCTGCCTGTCACTGCTCACTAACTGCGCGAGGGGTAAACCCTTTCTCTCTGCCTGTCACTGCTCACTGTCTCCCCGAGGGGTAAACCCTTTCTCTCTGCCTGTCACTGCTCACTGACTCCCCGAGGGTTAAACACTTTCTCTCTGCCCGTCACTGCTCACTGACTCCCCGAGGGGTAAACACTTCCTCTCTGCCTGTCACTCTTCACTATCTCCCCGCGGGATAAACCCTTTTCTCTCTGCCTGTCACTGCTCACTGACACCCGGAGGGGTAAACCCTTTCTCTCTGCCTGTCACTGCTCACTAACTCCCCGAGGGGTAAACCCTTTCTCTCTGCCTGTCACTGCTCACTAACTCCCCGAGGGGTAAACACTTTCTCTCTGCCTGTCACTGCTCACTAACTCCCTGAGGGGTAAACACTTTCTCTCTGCCTGTCACTCCTCAGTTACTCCACGAGGGGTAAACCCTTTCTCTCTGCCTGTCACTTCTCACTGACTCCCGAGGGGTAAACCGTTCCTCTATGCCTGTCACTGCTCACTAACTCCCCGAGGGGTAAACACTTTCTCTCTGCCTGTCTCTGCTCACTAACTCCCCGAGGGGTAAACTCTTTCTCTCTGCCTGTCACTGCTCACTAACTCCCCGAGGGGTAAACTCTTTCTCTCTGCCTGTCACTGCTAACTAACTCCCCGAGGTGTAAACCCTTTCTCTCTGCCTGTCACTGCTCACAGACTCCCCGAGGGGTAAACCCTTTCTCTCTGCCTGTCACTGCTCACTAACTCCCCGAGGGGTAAACCCTTTCTCTCTGCCTGTCACTGCTCAGTAACTCCCCGAGGGGTAAACCCTTTCTCTCTGCCTGTCACTGCTCACTGACTCCCCGAGGGGTAAACCATTTCTCTCTGCCCGTTACTGCTCACTAACTCCCCGAGGGGTAAACACTTTCTCTCTGCCTGTCACTGCTCACTAACTCCCCGAGGGGTAATCCCTTTCTCTCTGCCTGTCACGGCTCACTGACTCCCCGAGGGGTAAACCCTTTCTCTCTGCCTGTCATTGCTCACTAACTCCCCGAGGGGTTAACCATTTCTCTCTGCCTGTCACTGCTCACTAACTCCCCGAGGGGTAAACCCTTTCTCTCTGCCTGTCACTGCTCAGTGACTCCCCGAGGGGTAAACCCTTTCTCTCTGCCTGTCACTGCTCACTAACTCCCCGAGGGGTAAACCCTTTCTCTCTGCCTGTCACTGCTCACTAACTCCCCGAGGGGTAAACCCTTTCTCTCTGCCTGTCACTGCTCACTAACTCCCCGAGGGGTAAACACTTTTTCTCTGCCTGTCGCTGCTCACTGACTCCCCGAGGGGTAAACCCTTTCTCTCAGCCTGTCACTGCTCACTAACTCCCCGAGGGGTAAACCCTTTCTCTCTGCCTGTCACTGCTCACTAACTCCCCGAGGGGTAAACCCTTTCTCTCTGCCTGTCACTGCTCACTAACTCCCCGAGGGGTAAACCCTTTCTCTCTGCCCATCTCTGCTCACTAACTCCCCGAGGGGTAAACCCTTTCTCTCTGCCTGTCACTGCTCACTAACTCCGCGAGGGGTAAACCCTTTCTCTCTGCCTGTCACTGCTCACTAACTGCGCGAGGGGTAAACCCTTTCTCTCTGCCTGTCACTGCTCACTGTCTCCCCGAGGGGTAAACCCTTTCTCTCTGCCTGTCACTGCTCACTGACTCCCCCAGGGTTAAACACTTTCTCTCTGCCCGTCACTGCTCACTGACTCCCCGAGGGGTAAACACTTCCTCTCTGCCTGTCACTCTTCACTATCTCCCCGCGGGATAAACCCTTTTCTCTCTGCCTGTCACTGCTCACTGACTCCCGGAGGAGTAAACACTTTCTCTCTGCCTGTCACTGCTCACTGACTCCCCGAGGGGTAAACCCTTTCTCTCTGCCTGTCACTGCTCACTAACTCCCCGAGGGGTAAACCCTTTCTCTCTGCCTGTCACTGCTCACTGACTCCCGGAGGAGTAAACACTTTCTCTCTGCCTGTCACTGCTCACTAACTCCCCGAGGGGTAAACACTTTCTCTCTGCCTGTCACTGCTCACTGACTCCCCGAGGGGTAAACCCTTTCTCTCTGCCTGTCACTGCTCACTGACTCCCCGAGGGGTAAACCCTTTCTCTCTGCCTGTCACTGCTCACTAACTCCCCGAGGGGTAAACACTTTCTCTCTGCCTGTCACTGCTCACTAACTCCCTGAGGGGTAAACCCTTTCTCTCTGCCTGTCACTGCTCACTGACTCCCCGAGGGGTAAACCCTTTCTCTCTGCCTGTCACTGCTCACTAACTCCCCGAGGGGTAAACCCTTTCTCTCTGCCTGTCACTGCTCACTAACTCCCCGAGGGGTAAACCCTTTCTCTCTGCCTGTCACTGCTCACTAACTCCCCGAGGGGTAAACACTTTCTCTCTGCCTGTCACTGCTCACTAACTCCCTGAGGGGTAAACACTTTCTCTCTGCCTGTCACTCCTCAGTTACTCCCCGAGGGGTAAACCCTTTCTCTCTGCCTGTCACTTCTCACTGACTCCCGAGGGGTAAACCGTTCCTCTATGCCTGTCACTGCTCACTAACTCCCCGAGGGGTAAACACTTTCTCTCTGCCTGTCTCTGCTCACTAACTCCCCGAGGGGTAAACTCTTTCTCTCTGCCTGTCACTGCTCACTAACTCCCCGAGGGGTAAACTCTTTCTCTCTGCCTGTCACTGCTATCTAACTCCCCGAGGTGTAAACACTTTCTCTCTGCCTGTCACTGCTCACAGACTCCCCGAGGGGTAAACCCTTTCTCTCTGCCTGTCACTGCTCACTAACTCCCCGAGGGGTAAACCCTTTCTCTCTGCCTATCACTGCTCACTGACTCCCCGAGGGGGTAAACCCTTTCTCTCTGCCTGTCACTGCTCACTGACTCCCCGAGGGGTAAACCATTTCTCTCTGCCCGTTACTGCTCACTAACTCCCCGAGGGGTAAACACTTTCTCTCTGCCTGTCACTGCTCACTAACTCCCCGAGGGGTAATCCCTTTCTCTCTGCCTGTCACGGCTCACTGACTCCCCGAGGGGTAAACCCTTTCTCTCTGCCTGTCATTGCTCACTAACTCCCCGAGGGGTTAACCATTTCTCTCTGCCTGTCACTGCTCACTAACTCCCCGAGGGGTAAACCCTTTCTCTCTGCCTGTCACTGCTCAGTGACTCCCCGAGGGGTAAACCCTTTCTCTCTGCCTGTCACTGCTCACTGACTCCCCGAGGGGTAAACCCTTTCTCTCTGCCTGTCACTGCTCACTAACTCCCCGAGGGGTAAACACTTTTTCTCTGCCTGTCGCTGCTCACTTACTCCCCGAGGGGTAAACCCTTTCTCTCAGCCTGTCACTGCTCCCTAACTCCCCGAGGGGTAAACCCTTTCTCTCTGCCTGTCACTGCTCACTAACTCCCCGAGGGGTAAACCCTTTCTCTCTGCCCATCTCTGCTCACTAACTCCCCGAGGGGTAAACGCTTTCTCTCTGCCTGTCACTGCTCACTAACTCCCCGAGGGGTAAACCCTTTCTCTCTGCCTGTCACTGCTCACTAACTGCGCGAGGGGTAAACCCTTTCTCTCTGCCTGTCACTGCTCACTGTCTCCCCGAGGGGTAAACCCTTTCTCTCTGCCTGTCACTGCTCACTGACTCCCCGAGGGTTAAACACTTTCTCTCTGCCCGTCACTGCTCACTGACTCCCCGAGGGTTAAACACTTTCTCTCTGCCTGTCACTGCTCACTGACTCCCCGAGGGGTAAACCCTTTCTCTCAGCCTGTCACTGCTCCCTAACTCCCCGAAGGGTAAACACTTTCTCTCTGCCTGTCACTGCTCACTGACTCCCCGAGGGGTAAACCCTTTCTCTCTGCCTGTCACTGCTCACTAACTCCCCGAGGGGTAAACCCTTTCTCTCTGCCTGTCACTGCTCACTAACTCCCCGAGGGGTAAACCCAATCTCTCTGCCTGTCACTGCTCACTAACTGCGCGAGGGGTAAACCCTTTCTCTCTGCCTGTCACTGCTCACTAACTCCCCGAGGGGTAAACCCTTTCTCTCTGCCTGTCACTGCTCACTTACTCCCCGAGGGGTAAACCCTTTCTCTCTGCCTGTCACTTCTCACTAACTCCCCGAGGGGTAAACACTTTCTCTCTGCCTGTCTCTGCTCACTAACTCCCCGAGGGGTAAACTCTTTCTCTCTGCCCGTCACTGCTCACTAACTCCCCGAGGGGTAAACCCTTTCTCTCTGCCTGTCACTGCTCACTAACTCCCCGAGGGGTAAACCCTTTCTCTCTGCCTGTCACTGCTCACTAACTCCCAGAGGGGTAAACCCTTTCTCTCTGCCCGTCACTGCTCACTAACTCCCCGAGGGGTAATCCCTTTCTCTCTGCCTGTCACTGCTCACTAACTCGCCGAGGGGTAAACCCTTTCTCTCTGCCCGTCACGGCTCACTAACTCCCCGAGGGGTAAACACTTTCTCTCTGCCCGTCACTGCTCACTAACTCCCCAAGGGGTAAACCCTTTCCCTCTGCCTGTCACTGCTCACTAACTCCCCGAAGGGTAAACCCTTTCTCTCTGCCTGTCACTGCTCACAGACAAGCTGAGGGGTAAACACTTTCTCTCTGCCTGTCACCGCTCACTAACTCCCCGAGGGGTAAACCCTTTCTCTCTGCCTGTCACTGCTCACTGACTCCCCGAGGGGTAAACCGTTTCTCTCTGCCTGTCACTGCTCACTAACTCCCCGAGGGGTAAACACTTTCTCTCTGCCTGTCACTGCTCACTAACTCCCCGAGGGGTAAACCCTTTCTCTGGGCCTGTCACTGCTCAGTGACTCCCCGAGGGGTAAACCCTTTCTCTCTGCCTGTCACTGCTCACTGACTCCCGGAGGGGTAAACCCTTTCTCTCTGCCTGTCACTGCTCACTAACTCCCCGAGGGGTTAACCCTTTCTCTCTGCCTGTCACTGCTCACTAACTCCCCGAGGGGTAAACACTTTCTCTCTGCCTGTCACTGCTCAGTGACTCCCCGAGGGTTAAACCCTTTCTCTCTGCCTGTCACTGCTCACTGACTCCCCGAGGGGTAAACCCTTTCTCTCTGCCTGTCACTGCTCACTAACTCCCCGTGGGGTAAACACTTTTTCTCTGCCTGTCGCTGCTCACTGACTCCCCGAGGGGTAAACCCTTTCTCTCTGCCTGTCACTGCTCACTAACTCCCCGAGGGGTAAACCCTTTCTCTCTGCCTGTCACTGCTCACTAACTCCCCGAGGGGTAAACCCTTTCTCTCTGCCCATCACTGCTCACTAACTCCCCGAGGGGTAAACACTTTCTCTCTGCCCGTCACTGCTCACTAACTCCCCGAGGGGTAAACCCTTTCTCTCTGCCTGTCACTGCTCACTAACTCCCCGAGGGGTAAACCCTTTCTCTCTGCCTGTCACTGCTCACTAACTGCGCGAGGGGTAAACCCTTTCTCTCTGCCTGTCACTGCTCACTGACTCCCCGAGGGTTAAACACTTTCTCTCTGCCTGTCACTGCTCACTAACTCCCCGAGGGGTAAACCCATTCTCTCTGCCCGTCACTGCTCACTAACTCCCCGAGGGGTAAACCCTTTCTCTCTGCCTGTCACTGCTCACTAACTCCCCGAGGGGTAACCCCTTCTCTCTGCCTGTCGCTGCTCACTAACTCCCCGAGGGGTAAACCCTTTCTCTCTGCCTGTCACTGCTCACTAACTCCCCGAGGGGTAAACCCTTTCTCTCTGCCTGTCACTGCTCACTGACTCCCCGAGGGGTAAACCCTTTCTCTCTGCCCGTCACTGCTCACTAACTCCCCGAGGGGTAAAACCTTTCTCTCTGCCTGTCACTGCTCACTAACTTCCCGAGGGGTAAACCCTTTCTCTCTGCCCGTCACTGCTCACTAACTCCCCGAGGGGTAAACCCTTTCTCTCTGCCTGTCACTGCTCACCAACTCCCCGAGGGGTAAACCCTTTCTGTCTGCCTGTCACTGCTCACTAACTCCCCGAGGGGTAAACCCTTTCTCTCTGACTGTCACTGCTCACTGACTCCCCGAGGGGTAAACACTTTCTCTCTGCCCGTCACTGCTCACTAACTCTCCGAGGGGTAAACCCTTTATCTCTGCCTGTCACTGCTCACTAACTCCCCGAGGGGTAAACCCTTTCTCTCTGCCTGTCACTGCTCACTAACTCCCCGAGGGGTAAACTCTTTCTCTCTGCCTGTCACTGCTCACTAACTCCCCGAGGGGTAACCCCTTCTCTCTGCCTGTCGCTGCTCACTAACTCCCCGAGGGGTAAACACTTTCTCGCTGCCCGTCACTGCTCAATAACTCCCCGAGGGGTAAAACCTTTCTCTCTGCCTGCCACTGCTCAATAACTCCCCGAGGGGTAAAACCTTTCTCTCTGCCTGTCACTGCTCACTAACTCCCCGAGGGGTAAACACTTTCTCTTCGCCTGTCACTGCTCACTAACTCCCCGAGGGGTAAACCCTTTCTCTCTTCCTGTCACTGCTCACTGAATCCCCGAGGGGTAAACCCTTTCTCTCTGCCAGTCACTGCTCACTAACTCCCCGAGGGGTAAACCCTTTCTCTCTGCCTGTCACTGCTCACTAACTCCCCGAGGGGTAAACCCTTTCTGTCTGCCTGTCACTGCTCACTAACTCCCCGAGGGGTAAACCCTTTCTCTCTGCCTGTCACTGCTCACTTACTCCCCGAGGGGTAAACCCTTTCTCTCTGCCTGTCACTGCTCACTAACTCCCCGAGGGGTAAACACTTTCTCTCTGCCTGTCACTGCTCACTGACTCCCCGAGGGGTAAACACTTTCTGTCTGCCTGTCACTGCTCACTAACACCCCGAGGGGTAAACCCTTTCTCTCTGCCTGTCACTGCTCACAAACTCCCCGAGGGGTAAACCCTTTCTCTCTGCCTGTCACTGCTCACTAACTCCCCGAGGGGTAAACCCTTTCGCTCAGCCTGTCACTGCTCACTAACTCCCCGAGGGGTGAACACTTGCTCTCTGCCTGTCACTGCTCACTAACTCCCCGATGGGTAAACCCTTTCTCTCTGCCTGTCTCTGCTCACTAACTCCCCGAGGGGTAAACCCTTTCTCTCTGCCTGTCACTTCTCACTGACTCCCGAGGGGTAAACCGTTCCTCTATGCCTGTCACTGCTCACTAACTCCCCGAGGGGTAAACACTTTCTCTCTGCCTGTCATTGCTCACTAACTCCCCGAGGGGTTAACCCTTTCTCTCTGCCTGTCACTGCTCACTAACTCCCCGAGGGGTGAACCCTTTCTCTCTGCCTGTCACTGCTCACTAACTCGCCGAGGGGTAAACACTTTCTCTCTGCCTGTCACTGCTCACAGACAAGCTGAGGGTAAACCCTTTCTCTCTGCCTGTCACTGCTCACAGACAAGCTGAGGGGTAAACACTTTCTCTCTGCCTGTCACCGCTCACTGACTCCCCGAGGGGTAAACCGTTTCTCTCTGCCTGTCACTGCTCACTAACTCCCCGAGGGGTAAACACTTTCTCTCTGCCTGTCACTGCTCACTAACTCCCCGAGGGGTAAACCCTTTCTCTGGGCCTGTCACTGCTCACTGACTCCCCGAGGGGTAAACCCTTTCTCTCTGCCTGTCACTGCTCACTGACTCCCGGAGGGGTAAACCCTTTCTCTCTGCCTGTCACTGCTCACTAACTCCCCGAGGGGTTAACCCTTTCTCTCTGCCTGTCACTGCTCACTAACTCCCCGAGGGGTAAACACTTTCTCTCTGCCTGTCACTGCTCAGTGACTCCCCGAGGGTTAAACCCTTTCTCTCTGCCTGTCACTGCTCACTGACTCCCCGAGGGGTAAACCCTTTCTCTCTGCCTGTCACTGCTCACTAACTCCCCGAGGGGTAAACACTTTTTCTCTGCCTGTCGCTGCTCACTGACTCCCCGAGGGGTAAACCCTTTCTCTCTGCCTGTCACTGCTCACTAACTCCCCGAGGGGTAAACCCTTTCTCTCTGCCTGTCACTGCTCACTAACTCCCCGAGGGGTAAACCCTTTCTCTCTGCCCATCACTGCTCACTAACTCCCCGAGGGGTAAACACTTTCTCTCTGCCCGTCACTGCTCACTAACTCCCCGAGGGGTAAACCCTTTCTCTCTGCCTGTCACTGCTCACTAACTGCGCGAGGGGTAAACCCTTTCTCTCTGCCTGTCACTGCTCACTGACTCCCCGAGGGTTAAACACTTTCTCTCTGCCTGTCACTGCTCACTAACTCCCCGAGGGGTAAACCCATTCTCTCTGCCCGTCACTGCTCACTAACTCCCCGAGGGGTAAACCCTTTCTCTCTGCCTGTCACTGCTCACTAACTCCCCGAGGGGTAAACCCTTTCTCTCTGCCTGTCACTGCTCACTAACTCCCCGAGGGGTAACCCCTTCTCTCTGCCTGTCGCTGCTCACTAACTCCCCGAGGGGTAAACCCTTTCTCTCTGCCTGTCACTGCTCACTAACTCCCCGAGGGGTAAACCCTTTCTCTCTGCCTGTCACTGCTCACTGACTCCCCGAGGGGTAAACCCTTTCTCTCTGCCCGTCACTGCTCACTAACTCCCCGAGGGGTAAAACCTTTCTCTCTGCCTGTCACTGCTCACTAACTTCCCGAGGGGTAAACCCTTTCTCTCTGCCCGTCACTGCTCACTAACTCCCCGAGGGGTAAACCCTTTCTCTCTGCCTGTCACTGCTCACCAACTCCCCGAGGGGTAAACCCTTTCTGTCTGCCTGTCACTGCTCACTAACTCCCCGAGGGGTAAACCCTTTCTCTATGCCTGTGACTGCTCACCAACTCCCCGAGGGGTAAACCCTTTCTGTCTGCCTGTCACTGCTCACCAACTCCCCGAGGGGTAAACCCTTTCTGTCTGCCTGTCACTGCTCACTAACTCCCCGAGGGGTAAACCCTTTCTCTCTGCCTGTCACTGCTCACTGACTCCCCGAGGGGTAAACCCTTTCTGTCTGCCTGTCACTGCTCACTAACTCCCCGAGGGGTAAACCCTTTCTCTCTGCCTGTCACTGCTCACTGACTCCCCGAGGGGTAAACCCTTTCTCTCTGCCTGTCACTGCTCACTAACTCCCCGAGGGGTAATCCCTTTCTCTCTGCCTGTCACGGCTCACTGACTCCCCGAGGGGTAAACCCTTTCTCTCTGCCTGTCATTGCTCACTAACTCCCCGAGGGGTTAACCATTTCTCTCTGCCTGTCACTGCTCACTAACTCCCCGAGGGGTAAACCCTTTCTCTCTGCCTGTCACTGCTCAGTGACTCCCCGAGGGGTAAACCCTTTCTCTCTGCCTGTCACTGCTCACTGACTCCCCGAGGGGTAAACCCTTTCTCTCTGCCTGTCACTGCTCACTAACTCCCCGAGGGGTAAACCCTTTCTCTCAGCCTGTCACTGCTCCCTAACTCCCCGAGGGGTAAACCCTTTCTCTCTGCCTGTCACTGCTCACTAACTCCCCGAGGGGTAAACCCTTTCTCTCTGCCCATCTCTGCTCACTAACTCCCCGAGGGTTAAACACTTTCTCTCTGCCCGTCACTGCTCACTGACTCCCCGAGGGGTAAACACTTCCTCTCTGCCTGTCACTCTTCACTATCTCCCCGCGGGATAAACCCTTTTCTCTCTGCCTGTCACTGCTCACTGACTCCCCGAGGGGTAAACACTTTCTCTCTGCCCGTCACTGCTCACTGACTCCCGGAGGAGTAAACCCTTTCTCTCAGCCTGTCACTGCTCCCTAACTCCCCGAAGGGTAAACACTTTCTCTCTGCCTGTCACTGCTCACTGACTCCCCGAGGGGTAAACCCTTTCTCTCTGCCTGTCACTGCTCACTAACTCCCCGAGGGGTAAACCCTTTCTCTCTGCCTGTCACTGCTCACTAACTCCCCGAGGGGTAAACCCAATCTCTCTGCCTGTCACTGCTCACTAACTGCGCGAGGGGTAA
Source organism: Carcharodon carcharias (assembly GCF_017639515.1). Lineage (NCBI taxonomy): Eukaryota > Metazoa > Chordata > Chondrichthyes > Lamniformes > Lamnidae > Carcharodon > Carcharodon carcharias. The sequence goes on along the minus strand of NC_054471.1, from coordinate 87,662 downwards.
ACCCTTTCTCTCTGCCTGTCACTGCTCACTAACTCCCCGAGGGGTAAACACTTTCTCTCTGCCTGTCACTCCTCAGTTACTCCCCGAGGGGTAAACCCTTTCTCTCTGCCTGTCACTTCTCACTAACTCCCCGAGGGGTAAACACTTTCTCTCTGCCTGTCTCTGCTCACTAACTCCCCGAGGGGTAAACTCTTTCTCTCTGCCCGTCACTGCTCACTAACTCCCCGAGGGGTAAACCCTTTCTCTCTGCCTGTCACTGCTCACTAACTCCCCGAGGGGTAAACCCTTTCTCTCTGCCTGTCACTGCTCACTAACTCCCAGAGGGGTAAACCCTTTCTCTCTGCCCGTCACTGCTCACTAACTCCCCGAGGGGTAATCCCTTTCTCTCTGCCTGTCACTGCTCACTAACTCGCCGAGGGGTAAACCCTTTCTCTCTGCCCGTCACGGCTCACTAACTCCCCGAGGGGTAAACACTTTCTCTCTGCCCGTCACTGCTCACTAACTCCCCAAGGGGTAAACCCTTTCCCTCTGCCTGTCACTGCTCACTAACTCCCCGAAGGGTAAACCCTTTCTCTCTGCCTGTCACTGCTCACAGACAAGCTGAGGGGTAAACACTTTCTCTCTGCCTGTCACCGCTCACTGACTCCCCGAGGGGTAAACCGTTTCTCTCTGCCTGTCACTGCTCACTAACTCCCCGAGGGGTAAACACTTTCTCTCTGCCTGTCACTGCTCACTAACTCCCCGAGGGGTAAACCCTTTCTCTGGGCCTGTCACTGCTCAGTGACTCCCCGAGGGGTAAACCCTTTCTCTCTGCCTGTCACTGCTCACTGACTCCCGGAGGGGTAAACCCTTTCTCTCTGCCTGTCACTGCTCACTAACTCCCCGAGGGGTTAACCCTTTCTCTCTGCCTGTCACTGCTCACTAACTCCCCGAGGGGTAAACACTTTCTCTCTGCCTGTCACTGCTCAGTGACTCCCCGAGGGTTAAACCCTTTCTCTCTGCCTGTCACTGCTCACTGACTCCCCGAGGGGTAAACCCTTTCTCTCTGCCTGTCACTGCTCACTAACTCCCCGTGGGGTAAACACTTTTTCTCTGCCTGTCGCTGCTCACTGACTCCCCGAGGGGTAAACCCTTTCTCTCTGCCTGTCACTGCTCACTAACTCCCCGAGGGGTAAACCCTTTCTCTCTGCCTGTCACTGCTCACTAACTCCCCGAGGGGTAAACCCTTTCTCTCTGCCCATCACTGCTCACTAACTCCCCGAGGGGTAAACACTTTCTCTCTGCCCGTCACTGCTCACTAACTCCCCGAGGGGTAAACCCTTTCTCTCTGCCTGTCACTGCTCACTAACTCCCCGAGGGGTAAACCCTTTCTCTCTGCCTGTCACTGCTCACTAACTGCGCGAGGGGTAAACCCTTTCTCTCTGCCTGTCACTGCTCACTGACTCCCCGAGGGTTAAACACTTTCTCTCTGCCTGTCACTGCTCACTAACTCCCCGAGGGGTAAACCCATTCTCTCTGCCCGTCACTGCTCACTAACTCCCCGAGGGGTAAACCCTTTCTCTCTGCCTGTCACTGCTCACTAACTCCCCGAGGGGTAACCCCTTCTCTCTGCCTGTCGCTGCTCACTAACTCCCCGAGGGGTAAACCCTTTCTCTCTGCCTGTCACTGCTCACTAACTCCCCGAGGGGTAAACCCTTTCTCTCTGCCTGTCACTGCTCACTGACTCCCCGAGGGGTAAACCCTTTCTCTCTGCCCGTCACTGCTCACTAACTCCCCGAGGGGTAAAACCTTTCTCTCTGCCTGTCACTGCTCACTAACTTCCCGAGGGGTAAACCCTTTCTCTCTGCCTGTCACTGCTCACCAACTCCCCGAGGGGTAAACCCTTTCTGTCTGCCTGTCACTGCTCACTAACTCCCCGAGGGGTAAACCCTTTCTCTCTGACTGTCACTGCTCACTGACTCCCCGAGGGGTAAACACTTTCTCTCTGCCCGTCACTGCTCACTAACTCTCCGAGGGGTAAACCCTTTATCTCTGCCTGTCACTGCTCACTAACTCCCCGAGGGGTAAACCCTTTCTCTCTGCCTGTCACTGCTCACTAACTCCCCGAGGGGTAAACTCTTTCTCTCTGCCTGTCACTGCTCACTAACTCCCCGAGGGGTAACCCCTTCTCTCTGCCTGTCGCTGCTCACTAACTCCCCGAGGGGTAAACACTTTCTCGCTGCCCGTCACTGCTCAATAACTCCCCGAGGGGTAAAACCTTTCTCTCTGCCTGCCACTGCTCAATAACTCCCCGAGGGGTAAAACCTTTCTCTCTGCCTGTCACTGCTCACTAACTCCCCGAGGGGTAAACACTTTCTCTTCGCCTGTCACTGCTCACTAACTCCCCGAGGGGTAAACCCTTTCTCTCTTCCTGTCACTGCTCACTGAATCCCCGAGGGGTAAACCCTTTCTCTCTGCCAGTCACTGCTCACTAACTCCCCGAGGGGTAAACCCTTTCTCTCTGCCTGTCACTGCTCACTAACTCCCCGAGGGGTAAACCCTTTCTGTCTGCCTGTCACTGCTCACTAACTCCCCGAGGGGTAAACCCTTTCTCTCTGCCTGTCACTGCTCACTTACTCCCCGAGGGGTAAACCCTTTCTCTCTGCCTGTCACTGCTCACTAACTCCCCGAGGGGTAAACACTTTCTCTCTGCCTGTCACTGCTCACTGACTCCCCGAGGGGTAAACACTTTCTGTCTGCCTGTCACTGCTCACAAACTCCCCGAGGGGTAAACCCTTTCTCTCTGCCTGTCACTGCTCACTAACTCCCCGAGGGGTAAAC
>NC_054471.1:0-84642 GCF_017639515.1 Carcharodon carcharias | reverse complement strand
TGGAGCTGGATAGAGGACACATGGAGCTGGATAGAGGGACACATGGAGCTGGATAGAGGGACACATGGAGCTGGATAGAGGACACATGAGCTGGATAGAGGGACACATGGAGCTGGATAGAGGGACACATGGAGCTGGATAGAGGGACACATGGAGCTGGATAGAGGGACAGGTGGAGCTGGATAGAGGGACACATGGAGCTGGATAGAGACACATGGAGCTGGATAGAGGGACACATGGAGCTGGATAGAGGGACAGGTGGAGCTGGATAGAGGGACACATGGAGCTGGGACAGGCTAGAGGGACACATGGAGCTGGATAGAGGGACACATGGAGCTGGATAGAGGGACACAGGAGCTGGGATAGAGGACACATGGAGCTGATAGAGGGACACATGGAGCTGGATAGAGGGACAGGTGGAGCTGGATAGAGGGACACATGGAGCTGGATAGAGGGACACATGGAGCTGGATAGAGGGACACATGGAGCTGGATAGAGGGACACATGGAGCTGGATAGAGGGACACATGGAGCTGGATAGAGGGACACATGGAGCTGGATAGAGGGACACATGGAGCTGGATAGAGGGACACATGGAGCTGGATAGAGGGACACATGGAGCTGGATAGAGGGACACATGGAGCTGGATAGAGGGACACATGGAGCTGGATAGAGGGACACATGGAGCTGGATAGAGGGACAGGTGGAGCTGGATAGAGGGACACATGGAGCTGGATAGAGGGACACATGGAGCTGGATAGAGGGACACATGGAGCTGGATAGAGGGACACATGGAGCTGGATAGAGGGACACATGGAGCTGGATAGAGGGACACATGGAGCTGGATAGAGGGACACATGGAGCTGGATAGAGGGACACATGGAGCTGGATAGAGGGACAGGTGGAGCTGGATAGAGGGACACATGGAGCTGGATAGAGGGACACATGGAGCTGGATAGAGGGACACATGGAGCTGGATAGAGGGACACATGGAGCTGGATAGAGGGACACATGGAGCTGGATAGAGGGACACATGGAGCTGGATAGAGGGACACATGGAGCTGGATAGAGGGACACATGGAGCTGGATAGAGGGACACATGGAGCTGGATAGAGGGACACATGGAGCTGGATAGAGGGACACATGGAGCTGGATAGAGGGACACATGGAGCTGGATAGAGGGACACATGGAGCTGGATAGAGGGACACATGGAGCTGGATAGAGGGACACATGGAGCTGGATAGAGGGACACATGGAGCTGGATAGAGGGACACATGGAGCTGGATAGAGGGACACATGGAGCTGGATAGAGGGACACATGGAGCTGGATAGAGGGACACATGGAGCTGGATAGAGGGACACATGGAGCTGGATAGAGGGACACATGGAGCTGGATAGAGGGACACATGGAGCTGGATAGAGGGACACATGGAGCTGGATAGAGGGACACATGGAGCTGGATAGAGGGACACATGGAGCTGGATAGAGGGACACATGGAGCTGGATAGAGGGACACATGGAGCTGGATAGAGGGACACATGGAGCTGGATAGAGGGACACATGGAGCTGGATAGAGGGACACATGGAGCTGGATAGAGGGACACATGGAGCTGGATAGAGGGACACATGGAGCTGGATAGAGGGACACATGGAGCTGGATAGAGGGACAGGTGGAGCTGGATAGAGGGACACATGGAGCTGGATAGAGGGACACATGGAGCTGGATAGAGGGACACATGGAGCTGGATAGAGGGACACATGGAGCTGGATAGAGGGACACATGGAGCTGGATAGAGGGACACATGGAGCTGGATAGAGGGACACATGGAGCTGGATAGAGGGACACATGGAGCTGGATAGAGGGACACATGGAGCTGGATAGAGGGACACATGGAGCTGGATAGAGGGACACATGGAGCTGGATAGAGGGACACATGGAGCTGGATAGAGGGACACATGGAGCTGGATAGAGGGACACATGGAGCTGGATAGAGGGACACATGGAGCTGGATAGAGGGACACATGGAGCTGGATAGAGGGACACATGGAGCTGGATAGAGGGACACATGGAGCTGGATAGAGGGACACATGGAGCTGGATAGAGGGACACATGGAGCTGGATAGAGGGACACATGGAGCTGGATAGAGGGACACATGGAGCTGGATAGAGGGACACATGGAGCTGGATAGAGGGACACATGGAGCTGGATAGAGGGACAGGTGGAGCTGGATAGAGGGACACATGGAGCTGGATAGAGGGACACATGGAGCTGGATAGAGGGACACATGGAGCTGGATAGAGGGACACATGGAGCTGGATAGAGGGACACATGGAGCTGGATAGAGGGACACATGGAGCTGGATAGAGGGACACATGGAGCTGGATAGAGGGACACATGGAGCTGGATAGAGGGACACATGGAGCTGGATAGAGGGACACATGGAGCTGGATAGAGGGACACATGGAGCTGGATAGAGGGACACATGGAGCTGGATAGAGGGACACATGGAGCTGGATAGAGGGACACATGGAGCTGGATAGAGGGACACATGGAGCTGGATAGAGGGACACATGGAGCTGGATAGAGGGACACATGGAGCTGGATAGAGGGACAGGTGGAGCTGGATAGAGGGACACATGGAGCTGGATAGAGGGACACATGGAGCTGGATAGAGGGACACATGGAGCTGGATAGAGGGACACATGGAGCTGGATAGAGGGACACATGGAGCTGGATAGAGGGACACATGGAGCTGGATAGAGGGACACATGGAGCTGGATAGAGGGACACATGGAGCTGGATAGAGGGACACATGGAGCTGGATAGAGGGACACATGGAGCTGGATAGAGGGACACATGGAGCTGGATAGAGGGACACATGGAGCTGGATAGAGGGACACATGGAGCTGGATAGAGGGACACATGGAGCTGGATAGAGGGACACATGGAGCTGGATAGAGGGACACATGGAGCTGGATAGAGGGACACATGGAGCTGGATAGAGGGACACATGGAGCTGGATAGAGGGACACATGGAGCTGGATAGAGGGACACATGGAGCTGGATAGAGGGACACATGGAGCTGGATAGAGGGACACATGGAGCTGGATAGAGGGACACATGGAGCTGGATAGAGGGACACATGGAGCTGGATAGAGGGACACATGGAGCTGGATAGAGGGACACATGGAGCTGGATAGAGGGACACATGGAGCTGGATAGAGGGACACATGGAGCTGGATAGAGGGACACATGGAGCTGGATAGAGGGACACATGGAGCTGGATAGAGGGACACATGGAGCTGGATAGAGGGACACATGGAGCTGGATAGAGGGACACATGGAGCTGGATAGAGGGACACATGGAGCTGGATAGAGGGACACATGGAGCTGGATAGAGGGACACATGGAGCTGGATAGAGGGACACATGGAGCTGGATAGAGGGACACATGGAGCTGGATAGAGGGACACATGGAGCTGGATAGAGGGACACATGGAGCTGGATAGAGGGACACATGGAGCTGGATAGAGGGACACATGGAGCTGGATAGAGGGACACATGGAGCTGGATAGAGGGACACATGGAGCTGGATAGAGGGACACATGGAGCTGGATAGAGGGACACATGGAGCTGGATAGAGGGACACATGGAGCTGGATAGAGGGACACATGGAGCTGGATAGAGGGACACATGGAGCTGGATAGAGGGACACATGGAGCTGGATAGAGGGACACATGGAGCTGGATAGAGGGACACATGGAGCTGGATAGAGGGACACATGGAGCTGGATAGAGGGACAGGTGGAGCTGGATAGAGGGACACATGGAGCTGGATAGAGGGACACATGGAGCTGGATAGAGGGACACATGGAGCTGGATAGAGGGACACATGGAGCTGGATAGAGGGACACATGGAGCTGGATAGAGGGACACATGGAGCTGGATAGAGGGACACATGGAGCTGGATAGAGGGACACATGGAGCTGGATAGAGGGACACATGGAGCTGGATAGAGGGACACATGGAGCTGGATAGAGGGACACATGGAGCTGGATAGAGGGACACATGGAGCTGGATAGAGGGACACATGGAGCTGGATAGAGGGACACATGGAGCTGGATAGAGGGACACATGGAGCTGGATAGAGGGACACATGGAGCTGGATAGAGGGACACATGGAGCTGGATAGAGGGACACATGGAGCTGGATAGAGGGACACATGGAGCTGGATAGAGGGACACATGGAGCTGGATAGAGGGACACATGGAGCTGGATAGAGGGACACATGGAGCTGGATAGAGGGACACATGGAGCTGGATAGAGGGACACATGGAGCTGGATAGAGGGACACATGGAGCTGGATAGAGGGACACATGGAGCTGGATAGAGGGACACATGGAGCTGGATAGAGGGACACATGGAGCTGGATAGAGGGACACATGGAGCTGGATAGAGGGACACATGGAGCTGGATAGAGGGACACATGGAGCTGGATAGAGGGACACATGGAGCTGGATAGAGGGACACATGGAGCTGGATAGAGGGACACATGGAGCTGGATAGAGGGACACATGGAGCTGGATAGAGGGACACATGGAGCTGGATAGAGGGACACATGGAGCTGGATAGAGGGACACATGGAGCTGGATAGAGGGACACATGGAGCTGGATAGAGGGACACATGGAGCTGGATAGAGGGACACATGGAGCTGGATAGAGGGACACATGGAGCTGGATAGAGGGACACATGGAGCTGGATAGAGGGACACATGGAGCTGGATAGAGGGACAGGTGGAGCTGGATAGAGGGACACATGGAGCTGGATAGAGGGACACATGGAGCTGGATAGAGGGACACATGGAGCTGGATAGAGGGACACATGGAGCTGGATAGAGGGACACATGGAGCTGGATAGAGGGACACATGGAGCTGGATAGAGGGACACATGGAGCTGGATAGAGGGACACATGGAGCTGGATAGAGGGACACATGGAGCTGGATAGAGGGACACATGGAGCTGGATAGAGGGACACATGGAGCTGGATAGAGGGACACATGGAGCTGGATAGAGGGACACATGGAGCTGGATAGAGGGACACATGGAGCTGGATAGAGGGACACATGGAGCTGGATAGAGGGACACATGGAGCTGGATAGAGGGACACATGGAGCTGGATAGAGGGACACATGGAGCTGGATAGAGGGACACATGGAGCTGGATAGAGGGACACATGGAGCTGGATAGAGGGACACATGGAGCTGGATAGAGGGACACATGGAGCTGGATAGAGGGACACATGGAGCTGGATAGAGGGACACATGGAGCTGGATAGAGGGACACATGGAGCTGGATAGAGGGACACATGGAGCTGGATAGAGGGACACATGGAGCTGGATAGAGGGACACATGGAGCTGGATAGAGGGACACATGGAGCTGGATAGAGGGACACATGGAGCTGGATAGAGGGACACATGGAGCTGGATAGAGGGACACATGGAGCTGGATAGAGGGACACATGGAGCTGGATAGAGGGACACATGGAGCTGGATAGAGGGACACATGGAGCTGGATAGAGGGACACATGGAGCTGGATAGAGGGACACATGGAGCTGGATAGAGGGACACATGGAGCTGGATAGAGGGACACATGGAGCTGGATAGAGGGACACATGGAGCTGGATAGAGGGACACATGGAGCTGGATAGAGGGACACATGGAGCTGGATAGAGGGACACATGGAGCTGGATAGAGGGACACATGGAGCTGGATAGAGGGACACATGGAGCTGGATAGAGGGACACATGGAGCTGGATAGAGGGACACATGGAGCTGGATAGAGGGACACATGGAGCTGGATAGAGGGACACATGGAGCTGGATAGAGGGACACATGGAGCTGGATAGAGGGACACATGGAGCTGGATAGAGGGACACATGGAGCTGGATAGAGGGACACATGGAGCTGGATAGAGGGACACATGGAGCTGGATAGAGGGACACATGGAGCTGGATAGAGGGACACATGGAGCTGGATAGAGGGACACATGGAGCTGGATAGAGGGACACATGGAGCTGGATAGAGGGACACATGGAGCTGGATAGAGGGACACATGGAGCTGGATAGAGGGACACATGGAGCTGGATAGAGGGACACATGGAGCTGGATAGAGGGACACATGGAGCTGGATAGAGGGACACATGGAGCTGGATAGAGGGACACATGGAGCTGGATAGAGGGACACATGGAGCTGGATAGAGGGACACATGGAGCTGGATAGAGGGACACATGGAGCTGGATAGAGGGACACATGGAGCTGGATAGAGGGACACATGGAGCTGGATAGAGGGACACATGGAGCTGGATAGAGGGACACATGGAGCTGGATAGAGGGACACATGGAGCTGGATAGAGGGACACATGGAGCTGGATAGAGGGACACATGGAGCTGGATAGAGGGACACATGGAGCTGGATAGAGGGACACATGGAGCTGGATAGAGGGACACATGGAGCTGGATAGAGGGACACATGGAGCTGGATAGAGGGACACATGGAGCTGGATAGAGGGACACATGGAGCTGGATAGAGGGACACATGGAGCTGGATAGAGGGACACATGGAGCTGGATAGAGGGACACATGGAGCTGGATAGAGGGACACATGGAGCTGGATAGAGGGACACATGGAGCTGGATAGAGGGACACATGGAGCTGGATAGAGGGACACATGGAGCTGGATAGAGGGACACATGGAGCTGGATAGAGGGACACATGGAGCTGGATAGAGGGACAGGACACATGGAGCTGGATAGAGGGACACATGGAGCTGGATAGAGGGACACATGGAGCTGGATAGAGGGACACATGGAGCTGGATAGAGGGACACATGGAGCTGGATAGAGGGACACATGGAGCTGGATAGAGGGACACATGGAGCTGGATAGAGGGACACATGGAGCTGGATAGAGGGACACATGGAGCTGGATAGAGGGACACATGGAGCTGGATAGAGGGACACATGGAGCTGGATAGAGGGACACATGGAGCTGGATAGAGGGACACATGGAGCTGGATAGAGGGACACATGGAGCTGGATAGAGGGACACATGGAGCTGGATAGAGGGACACATGGAGCTGGATAGAGGGACACATGGAGCTGGATAGAGGGACACATGGAGCTGGATAGAGGGACACATGGAGCTGGATAGAGGGACACATGGAGCTGGATAGAGGGACACATGGAGCTGGATAGAGGGACACATGGAGCTGGATAGAGGGACACATGGAGCTGGATAGAGGGACACATGGAGCTGGATAGAGGGACACATGGAGCTGGATAGAGGGACACATGGAGCTGGATAGAGGGACACATGGAGCTGGATAGAGGGACACATGGAGCTGGATAGAGGGACACATGGAGCTGGATAGAGGGACACATGGAGCTGGATAGAGGGACACATGGAGCTGGATAGAGGGACACATGGAGCTGGATAGAGGGACACATGGAGCTGGATAGAGGGACACATGGAGCTGGATAGAGGGACACATGGAGCTGGATAGAGGGACACATGGAGCTGGATAGAGGGACACATGGAGCTGGATAGAGGGACACATGGAGCTGGATAGAGGGACACATGGAGCTGGATAGAGGGACACATGGAGCTGGATAGAGGGACACATGGAGCTGGATAGAGGGACACATGGAGCTGGATAGAGGGACACATGGAGCTGGATAGAGGGACACATGGAGCTGGATAGAGGGACACATGGAGCTGGATAGAGGGACACATGGAGCTGGATAGAGGGACACATGGAGCTGGATAGAGGGACACATGGAGCTGGATAGAGGGACACATGGAGCTGGATAGAGGGACACATGGAGCTGGATAGAGGGACACATGGAGCTGGATAGAGGGACACATGGAGCTGGATAGAGGGACACATGGAGCTGGATAGAGGGACACATGGAGCTGGATAGAGGGACACATGGAGCTGGATAGAGGGACACATGGAGCTGGATAGAGGGACACATGGAGCTGGATAGAGGGACACATGGAGCTGGATAGAGGGACACATGGAGCTGGATAGAGGGACACATGGAGCTGGATAGAGGGACACATGGAGCTGGATAGAGGGACACATGGAGCTGGATAGAGGGACACATGGAGCTGGATAGAGGGACACATGGAGCTGGATAGAGGGACACATGGAGCTGGATAGAGGGACACATGGAGCTGGATAGAGGGACACATGGAGCTGGATAGAGGGACACATGGAGCTGGATAGAGGGACACATGGAGCTGGATAGAGGGACACATGGAGCTGGATAGAGGGACACATGGAGCTGGATAGAGGGACACATGGAGCTGGATAGAGGGACACATGGAGCTGGATAGAGGGACACATGGAGCTGGATAGAGGGACACATGGAGCTGGATAGAGGGACACATGGAGCTGGATAGAGGGACACATGGAGCTGGATAGAGGGACACATGGAGCTGGATAGAGGGACACATGGAGCTGGATAGAGGGACACATGGAGCTGGATAGAGGGACACATGGAGCTGGATAGAGGGACACATGGAGCTGGATAGAGGGACACATGGAGCTGGATAGAGGGACACATGGAGCTGGATAGAGGGACACATGGAGCTGGATAGAGGGACACATGGAGCTGGATAGAGGGACACATGGAGCTGGATAGAGGGACACATGGAGCTGGATAGAGGGACACATGGAGCTGGATAGAGGGACACATGGAGCTGGATAGAGGGACACATGGAGCTGGATAGAGGGACACATGGAGCTGGATAGAGGGACACATGGAGCTGGATAGAGGGACACATGGAGCTGGATAGAGGGACACATGGAGCTGGATAGAGGGACACATGGAGCTGGATAGAGGGACACATGGAGCTGGATAGAGGGACACATGGAGCTGGATAGAGGGACACATGGAGCTGGATAGAGGGACACATGGAGCTGGATAGAGGGACACATGGAGCTGGATAGAGGGACACATGGAGCTGGATAGAGGGACACATGGAGCTGGATAGAGGGACACATGGAGCTGGATAGAGGGACACATGGAGCTGGATAGAGGGACACATGGAGCTGGATAGAGGGACACATGGAGCTGGATAGAGGGACACATGGAGCTGGATAGAGGGACACATGGAGCTGGATAGAGGGACACATGGAGCTGGATAGAGGGACACATGGAGCTGGATAGAGGGACACATGGAGCTGGATAGAGGGACACATGGAGCTGGATAGAGGGACACATGGAGCTGGATAGAGGGACACATGGAGCTGGATAGAGGGACACATGGAGCTGGATAGAGGGACACATGGAGCTGGATAGAGGGACACATGGAGCTGGATAGAGGGACACATGGAGCTGGATAGAGGGACACATGGAGCTGGATAGAGGGACACATGGAGCTGGATAGAGGGACACATGGAGCTGGATAGAGGGACACATGGAGCTGGATAGAGGGACACATGGAGCTGGATAGAGGGACACATGGAGCTGGATAGAGGGACACATGGAGCTGGATAGAGGGACACATGGAGCTGGATAGAGGGACACATGGAGCTGGATAGAGGGACACATGGAGCTGGATAGAGGGACACATGGAGCTGGATAGAGGGACACATGGAGCTGGATAGAGGGACACATGGAGCTGGATAGAGGGACACATGGAGCTGGATAGAGGGACACATGGAGCTGGATAGAGGGACACATGGAGCTGGATAGAGGGACACATGGAGCTGGATAGAGGGACACATGGAGCTGGATAGAGGGACACATGGAGCTGGATAGAGGGACACATGGAGCTGGATAGAGGGACACATGGAGCTGGATAGAGGGACACATGGAGCTGGATAGAGGGACACATGGAGCTGGATAGAGGGACACATGGAGCTGGATAGAGGGACACATGGAGCTGGATAGAGGGACACATGGAGCTGGATAGAGGGACACATGGAGCTGGATAGAGGGACACATGGAGCTGGATAGAGGGACACATGGAGCTGGATAGAGGGACACATGGAGCTGGATAGAGGGACACATGGAGCTGGATAGAGGGACACATGGAGCTGGATAGAGGGACACATGGAGCTGGATAGAGGGACACATGGAGCTGGATAGAGGGACACATGGAGCTGGACACATGGAGAGATAGAGACACATGGAGCTGGATAGAGGGACACATGGAGCTGGATAGAGGGACACATGGAGCTGGATAGAGGGACACATGGAGCTGGATAGAGGGACACATGGAGCTGGATAGAGGGACACATGGAGCTGGATAGAGGGACACATGGAGCTGGATAGAGGGACACATGGAGCTGGATAGAGGGACACATGGAGCTGGATAGAGGGACACATGGAGCTGGATAGAGGGACACATGGAGCTGGATAGAGGGACACATGGAGCTGGATAGAGGGACACATGGAGCTGGATAGAGGGACACATGGAGCTGGATAGAGGGACACATGGAGCTGGATAGAGGGACACATGGAGCTGGATAGAGGGACACATGGAGCTGGATAGAGGGACACATGGAGCTGGATAGAGGGACACATGGAGCTGGATAGAGGGACACATGGAGCTGGATAGAGGGACACATGGAGCTGGATAGAGGGACACATGGAGCTGGATAGAGGGACACATGGAGCTGGATAGAGGGACACATGGAGCTGGATAGAGGGACACATGGAGCTGGATAGAGGGACACATGGAGCTGGATAGAGGGACACATGGAGCTGGATAGAGGGACACATGGAGCTGGATAGAGGGACACATGGAGCTGGATAGAGGGACACATGGAGCTGGATAGAGGGACACATGGAGCTGGATAGAGGGACACATGGAGCTGGATAGAGGGACACATGGAGCTGGATAGAGGGACACATGGAGCTGATAGAGGGACAGGTGGAGCTGGATAGAGGGACACATGGAGCTGGATAGAGGGACAGAGGAGCTGGATAGAGGACACATGGAGCTGGATAGAGGGACACATGGAGCTGGATAGAGGGACACATGGAGCTGGATAGAGGGGACACATGGAGCTGGTAAGAGGGACACATGGAGCTGGATAGAGGACACATGGAGCTGGATAGAGGACACATGGAGCTGGATAGAGGGACACATGGAGCTGGATAGAGGGACACATGGAGCTGGATCGAGGGACACATGGAGCTGGATAGAGGGACACATGGAGCTGGGATAGAGGGGACACATGGAGCTGGATAGAGGGACACAGTGAGCTGGATAGAGGGGACACATGGAGCTGGATAGAGGGACACATGGAGCTGGAAGAGGGACACATGGAGCTGGATAGAGGGACAGGTGGAGCTGGATAGAGGGACACATGGAGCTGGATAGAGGGACACAGTGGAGCTGGATAGAGGGACACATGGAGCTGGATAGAGGGACAGGTGGAGCTGGATAGAGGGACACATGGAGCTGGATAGAGGGACACATGGAGCTGGATAGAGGGACACATGGAGCTGGATAGAGGGACACATGGAGCTGGATAGAGGGACACATGGAGCTGGATAGAGGGACACAGGGAGCTGGATAGAGGGGACACATGGAGCTGGATAGAGGGACACATGAGCTGGATAGAGGGGACACATGGAGCTGGATAGAGGGACACATGGAGCTGGATAGAGGGACACATGGAGCTGGATAGAGGGCCACAAGGGGGAGCTGGGATAGAGGGACACATGGAGCTGGAAAGATGGACACAGTGGAGCTGGATAGAGGGACACATGGAGCTGGATAGAGGAACATGGAGCCTGGATAGAGGGACACATGGAGCTGGATAGAGGGACAGGTGGAGCTGATAGAGGGACACATGGAGCTGGATAGAGGGACACATGGAGCTGGAAAGAGGGACACATGGAGCTGGATAGAGGGACAGGTGGAGCTGGATAGAGGGGACACATGGAGCTGGATAGAGGGACACATGGAGCTGGATAGAGGGACACATGGAGCTGGATAGAGGGACACCCTGGAGCTGGATAGAGGGGACACATGGAGCAGGATAGAGGGACACATGGAGCTGGATAGAGGGACACATGGAGCTGGATAGAGGGGTCACATGGGAGCTGGATAGAGGGGACACATGGAGCTGGATAGAGGGGACAGGTGGAGCTGGATAGAGGGACACATGGAGCTGGATAGAGGGGACACATGGAGCTGGATAGAGGGACACATGGAGCTTGGATAGAGGGACAGGTGGAGCTGGATAGAGGACACATGGAGCTGGATAGAGGGACAGCCTGGAGCTGGATAGAGGGGACACATGGAGCTGGATAGAGGGACACATGGAGCTGGATAGAGGGACAACATGGAGCGGATAGAGGGACAGTGGAGCTGGATAGAGGGACACATGGAGCTGGATAGAGGGACACATGGAGCTGGATAGAGGGACACATGGAGCTGGATAGAGGGACACATGGAGCTGGATAGAGGGACAGGTGGAGCTGGATAGAGGGACACATGGAGCTGGATAGAGGGACACATGGAGCTGGATAGAGGGACACATGGAGCTGGATAGAGGGACAGGTGGAGCTGGATAGAGGGACACATGGAGCTGGATAGAGGGACAAGGTGGAGCTGGATAGAGGGACACATGGAGTCTGGATAGAGGAAACATGGAGCTGGATAGAGGGACACATGGAGCTGGATAGAGGGACACATGGAGCTGGATAGAGGACACATGGAGCTGGATAGAGGGACACATGGAGCTGGATAGAGGGACACATGGAGCTGGATAGAGGGACACATGGAGAGCTGGATAGAGGGACACATGGAGCTGGATAGAGGGACACATGGAGCTGGATAGAGGGACACATGGAGATGGATAGAGGGACACAGGTGGAGCTGGATAGAGGGACACATGGAGCTGGATAGAGGGACACATGGAGCTGGATAGAGGGACAGGTGGAGCTGGATAGAGGGACACATGGAGCTGGATAGAGGGACACATGGAGCTGGATAGAGGGACACATGGAGCTGGATAGAGGGACAGGTGGAGCTGGATAGAGGGACACATGGAGCTGGATAGAGGGACACATGGAGCTGGATAGAGGGACACATGGAGCTGGATAGAGGGACAGGTGGAGCTGGATAGAGGGACACATGGAGCTGGATAGAGGGACACATGGAGCTGGATAGAGGGACACATGGAGCTGGATAGAGGGACAGGTGGAGCTGGATAGAGGGACACATGGAGCTGGATAGAGGGACAGGTGGAGCTGGATAGAGGGACACATGGAGCTGGATAGAGGGACACATGGAGCTGGATAGAGGGACACATGGAGCTGGATAGAGGGACAGGTGGAGCTGGATAGAGGGACACATGGAGCTGGATAGAGGGACAGGTGGAGCTGGATAGAGGGACACATGGAGCTGGATAGAGGGACAGGTGGAGCTGGATAGAGGGACACATGGAGCTGGATAGAGGGACAGGTGGAGCTGGATAGAGGGACACATGGAGCTGGATAGAGGGACACATGGAGCTGGATAGAGGGACACATGGAGCTGGATAGAGGGACAGGTGGAGCTGGATAGAGGGACACATGGAGCTGGATAGAGGGACACATGGAGCTGGATAGAGGGACACATGGAGCTGGATAGAGGGACACATGGAGCTGGATAGAGGGACACATGGAGCTGGATAGAGGGACACATGGAGCTGGATAGAGGGACACATGGAGCTGGATAGAGGGACACATGGAGCTGGATAGAGGGACACATGGAGCTGGATAGAGGGACACATGGAGCTGGATAGAGGGACACATGGAGCTGGATAGAGGGACACATGGAGCTGGATAGAGGGACACATGGAGCTGGATAGAGGGACACATGGAGCTGGATAGAGGGACACATGGAGCTGGATAGAGGGACACATGGAGCTGGATAGAGGGACACATGGAGCTGGATAGAGGGACACATGGAGCTGGATAGAGGGACACATGGAGCTGGATAGAGGGACACATGGAGCTGGATAGAGGGACAGGTGGAGCTGGATAGAGGGACACATGGAGCTGGATAGAGGGACACATGGAGCTGGATAGAGGGACACATGGAGCTGGATAGAGGGACACATGGAGCTGGATAGAGGGACACATGGAGCTGGATAGAGGGACAGGTGGAGCTGGATAGAGGGACACATGGAGCTGGATAGAGGGACACATGGAGCTGGATAGAGGGACACATGGAGCTGGATAGAGGGACAGGTGGAGCTGGATAGAGGGACACATGGAGCTGGATAGAGGGACACATGGAGCTGGATAGAGGGACAGGTGGAGCTGGATAGAGGGACACATGGAGCTGGATAGAGGGACACATGGAGCTGGATAGAGGGACACATGGAGCTGGATAGAGGGACACATGGAGCTGGATAGAGGGACACATGGAGCTGGATAGAGGGACACATGGAGCTGGATAGAGGGACACATGGAGCTGGATAGAGGGACAGGTGGAGCTGGATAGAGGGACACATGGAGCTGGATAGAGGGACACATGGAGCTGGATAGAGGGACACATGGAGCTGGATAGAGGGACAGGTGGAGCTGGATAGAGGGACACATGGAGCTGGATAGAGGGACACATGGAGCTGGATAGAGGGACACATGGAGCTGGATAGAGGGACAGGTGGAGCTGGATAGAGGGACACATGGAGCTGGATAGAGGGACAGGTGGAGCTGGATAGAGGGACACATGGAGCTGGATAGAGGGACACATGGAGCTGGATAGAGGGACACATGGAGCTGGATAGAGGGACACATGGAGCTGGATAGAGGGACACATGGAGCTGGATAGAGGGACACATGGAGCTGGATAGAGGGACAGTGGAGCTGGATAGAGGGACACATGGAGCTGGATAGAGGGACACATGGAGCTGGATAGAGGGACAGGTGGAGCTGGATAGAGGGACAGGTGAGCTGGATAGAGGGACAGGTGGAGCTGGATAGAGGGACACATGGAGCTGGATAGAGGGACAGGTGGAGCTGGATAGAGGGACACATGGAGCTGGATAGAGGGACACATGGAGCTGGATAGAGGGACACATGGAGCTGGATAGAGGGACACATGGAGCTGGATAGAGGGACACATGGAGCTGGATAGAGGGACACATGGAGCTGGATAGAGGGGACACATGGAGCTGGATAGAGGGACACATGGAGCTGGATAGAGGGACAGGTGGAGCTGGATAGAGGGACACATGGAGCTGGATAGAGGGACACATGGAGCTGGATAGAGGGACACATGGAGCTGGATAGAGGGACACATGGAGCTGGATAGAGGGACAGGTGGAGCTGGATAGAGGGACACATGGAGCTGGATAGAGGGACAGGTGGAGCTGGATAGAGGGACACATGGAGCTGGATAGAGGGACAGGTGGAGCTGGATAGAGGGACACATGGAGCTGGATAGAGGGA
Source organism: Carcharodon carcharias (assembly GCF_017639515.1). Lineage (NCBI taxonomy): Eukaryota > Metazoa > Chordata > Chondrichthyes > Lamniformes > Lamnidae > Carcharodon > Carcharodon carcharias. Next base: position 69,173 of record NC_054471.1, on the reverse strand, counting down.
CACATGGAGCTGGATAGAGGGACAGGTGGAGCTGGATAGAGGGACACATGGAGCTGGATAGAGGGACACATGGAGCTGGATAGAGGGACAGGTGGAGCTGGATAGAGGGACACATGGAGCTGGATAGAGGGACACATGGAGCTGGATAGAGGGACACATGGAGCTGGATAGAGGGACACATGGAGCTGGATAGAGGGACACATGGAGCTGGATAGAGGGACAGGTGGAGCTGGATAGAGGGACACATGGAGCTGGATAGAGGGACACGTGGAGCTGGATAGAGGGACAGGTGGAGCTGGATAGAGGGACACATGGAGCTGGATAGAGGGACACATGGAGCTGGATAGAGGGACAGGTGGAGCTGGATAGAGGGACACATGGAGCTGGATAGAGGGACACATGGAGCTGGATAGAGGGACAGGTGGAGCTGGATAGAGGGACACATGGAGCTGGATAGAGGGACACATGGAGCTGGATAGAGGGACACATGGAGCTGGATAGAGGGACAGGTGGAGCTGGATAGAGGGACACATGGAGCTGGATAGAGGGACAGGTGGAGCTGGATAGAGGGACACATGGAGCTGGATAGAGGGACACATGGAGCTGGATAGAGGGACAGGTGGAGCTGGATAGAGGGACACCTGGAGCTGGATAGAGGGACACATGGAGCTGGATAGAGGGACAGGTGGAGCTGGATAGAGGGACAGGTGGAGCTGGATAGAGGGACACATGGAGCTGGATAGAGGGACACATGGAGCTGGATAGAGGGACAGGTGGAGCTGGATAGAGGGACAGGTGGAGCTGGATAGAGGGACACATGGAGCTGGATAGAGGGACACATGGAGCTGGATAGAGGGACACATGGAGCTGGATAGAGGGACACATGGAGCTGGATAGAGGGACAGGTGGAGCTGGATAGAGGGACACATGGAGCTGGATAGAGGGACACATGGAGCTGGATAGAGGGACACATGGAGCTGGATAGAGGGACACATGGAGCTGGATAGAGGGACACATGGAGCTGGATAGAGGGACACATGGAGCTGGATAGAGGGACACATGGAGCTGGATAGAGGGACACATGGAGCTGGATAGAGGGACACATGGAGCTGGATAGAGGGACACATGGAGCTGGATAGAGGGACACATGGAGCTGGATAGAGGGACACATGGAGCTGGATAGAGGGACAGGTGGAGCTGGATAGAGGGACACATGGAGCTGGATAGAGGGACAGGTGGAGCTGGATAGAGGGACACATGGAGCTGGATAGAGGGACACATGGAGCTGGATAGAGGGACAGGTGGAGCTGGATAGAGGGACACATGGAGCTGGATAGAGGGACACATGGAGCTGGATAGAGGGACAGGTGGAGCTGGATAGAGGGACAGGTGGAGCTGGATAGAGGGACAGGTGGAGCTGGATAGAGGGACACATGGAGCTGGATAGAGGGACAGGTGGAGCTGGATAGAGGGACACATGGAGCTGGATAGAGGGACACATGGAGCTGGATAGAGGGACACATGGAGCTGGATAGAGGGACACATGGAGCTGGATAGAGGGACACATGGAGCTGGATAGAGGGCCACATGGAGCTGGATAGAGGGACAGGTGGAGCTGGATAGAGGGACACATGGAGCTGGATAGAGGGACACATGGAGCTGGATAGAGGGACACATGGAGCTGGATAGAGGGACACATGGAGCTGGATAGAGGGACACATGGAGCTGGATAGAGGGACACATGGAGCTGGATAGAGGGACACTTGGAGCTGGATAGAGGGACACATGGAGCTGGATAGAGGGACACATGGAGCTGGATAGAGGGACACATGGAGCTGGATAGAGGGACAGGTGGAGCTGGATAGAGGGACACATGGAGCTGGATAGAGGGACACATGGAGCTGGATAGAGGGACACATGGAGCTGGATAGAGGGACACATGGAGCTGGATAGAGGGACACATGGAGCTGGATAGAGGGACACATGGAGCTGGATAGAGGGACACATGGAGCTGGATAGAGGGACAGGTGGAGCTGGATAGAGGGACACATGGAGCTGGATAGAGGGACACATGGAGCTGGATAGAGGGACAGGTGGAGCTGGATAGAGGGACACATGGAGCTGGATAGAGGGACACATGGAGCTGGATAGAGGGACACATGGAGCTGGATAGAGGGACACATGGAGCTGGATAGAGGGACACATGGAGCTGGATAGAGGGACACATGGAGCTGGATAGAGGGACACATGGAGCTGGATAGAGGGACAGGTGGAGCTGGATAGAGGGACACATGGAGCTGGATAGAGGGACACATGGAGCTGGATAGAGGGACACATGGAGCTGGATAGAGGGACACATGGAGCTGGATAGAGGGACACATGGAGCTGGATAGAGGGACACATGGAGCTGGATAGAGGGACACATGGAGCTGGATAGAGGGACAGGTGGAGCTGGATAGAGGGACAGGTGGAGCTGGATAGAGGGACACATGGAGCTGGATAGAGGGACACATGGAGCTGGATAGAGGGACACATGGAGCTGGATAGAGGGACAGGTGGAGCTGGATAGAGGGACACATGGAGCTGGATAGAGGGACACATGGAGCTGGATAGAGGGACACATGGAGCTGGATAGAGGGACACATGGAGCTGGATAGAGGGACACATGGAGCTGGATAGAGGGACAGGTGGAGCTGGATAGAGGGACAGGTGGAGCTGGATAGAGGGACACATGGAGCTGGATAGAGGGACACATGGAGCTGGATAGAGGGACACATGGAGCTGGATAGAGGGACAGGTGGAGCTGGATAGAGGGACACATGGAGCTGGATAGAGGGACACATGGAGCTGGATAGAGGGACACATGGAGCTGGATAGAGGGACACATGGAGCTGGATAGAGGGACACATGGAGCTGGATAGAGGGACACATGGAGCTGGATAGAGGGACACATGGAGCTGGATAGAGGGACACATGGAGCTGGATAGAGGGACACATGGAGCTGGATAGAGGGACACATGGAGCTGGATAGAGGGACACATGGAGCTGGATAGAGGGACACATGGAGCTGGATAGAGGGACACATGGAGCTGGATAGAGGGACAGGTGGAGCTGGATAGAGGGACACATGGAGCTGGATAGAGGGACAGGTGGAGCTGGATAGAGGGACACATGGAGCTGGATAGAGGGACACATGGAGCTGGATAGAGGGACAGGTGGAGCTGGATAGAGGGACACATGGAGCTGGATAGAGGGACAGGTGGAGCTGGATAGAGGGACACATGGAGCTGGATAGAGGGACACATGGAGATGGATAGAGGGACAGGTGGAGCTGGATAGAGGGACACATGGAGCTGGATAGAGGGACACATGGAGCTGGATAGAGGGACAGGTGGAGCTGGATAGAGGGACAGGTGGAGCTGGATAGAGGGACACATGGAGCTGGATAGAGGGTCACATGGAGCTGGATAGAGGGACACATGGAGCTGGATAGAGGGACACATGGAGCTGGATAGAGGGACAGGTGGAGCTGGATAGAGGGACACATGGAGCTGGATAGAGGGACAGGTGGAGCTGGATAGAGGGACACATGGTGCTGGATAGAGGGACAGGTGGAGCTGGATAGAGGGACACATGGAGCTGGATAGAGGGACAGGTGGAGCTGGATAGAGGGACACATGGAGCTGGATAGAGGGACACATGGAGCTGGATAGAGGGACACATGGAGCTGGATAGAGGGACACATGGAGATGGATAGAGGGACACATGGAGCTGGATAGAGGGACAGGTGGAGCTGGATAGAGGGACACATGGAGCTGGATAGAGGGACACATGGAGCTGGATAGAGGGACACATGGAGCTGGATAGAGGGACACATGGAGCTGGATAGAGGGACAGGTGGAGCTGGATAGAGGGACAGGTGGAGCTGGATAGAGGGACAGGTGGAGCTGGATAGAGGGACAGGTGGAGCTGGATAGAGGGACAGGTGGAGCTGGATAGAGGGACAGGTGGAGCTGGATAGAGGGACAGGTGGAGCTGGATAGAGGGACACATGGAGCTGGATAGAGGGACACATGGAGCTGGATAGAGGGACACATGGAGCTGGATAGAGGGACACATGGAGCTGGATAGAGGGACAGGTGGAGCTGGATAGAGGGACACATGGAGCTGGATAGAGGGACACATGGAGCTGGATAGAGGGACACATGGAGCTGGATAGAGGGACACATGGAGCTGGATAGAGGGACACATGGAGCTGGATAGAGGGACACATGGAGCTGGATAGAGGGACACATGGAGCTGGATAGAGGGACACATGGAGCTGGATAGAGGGACACATGGAGCTGGATAGAGGGACACATGGAGCTGGATAGAGGGACACATGGAGCTGGATAGAGGGACACATGGAGCTGGATAGAGGGACAGGTGGAGCTGGATAGAGGGACACATGGAGCTGGATAGAGGGACACATGGAGCTGGATAGAGGGACACATGGAGCTGGATAGAGGGACAGGTGGAGCTGGATAGAGGGACACATGGAGCTGGATAGAGGGACACATGGAGCTGGATAGAGGGACAGGTGGAGCTGGATAGAGGGACACATGGAGCTGGATAGAGGGACACATGGAGCTGGATAGAGGGACACATGGAGCTGGATAGAGGGACACATGGAGCTGGATAGAGGGACACATGGAGCTGGATAGAGGGACACATGGAGCTGGATAGAGGGACACATGGAGCTGGATAGAGGGACAGGTGGAGCTGGATAGAGGGACAGGTGGAGCTGGATAGAGGGACACATGGAGCTGGATAGAGGGACACATGGAGCTGGATAGAGGGACACATGGAGCTGGATAGAGGGACACATGGAGCTGGATAGAGGGACACATGGAGCTGGATAGAGGGACACATGGAGCTGGATAGAGGGACACATGGAGCTGGATAGAGGGACACATGGAGCTGGATAGAGGGACACATGGAGCTGGATAGAGGGACAGGTGGAGCTGGATAGAGGGACACATGGAGCTGGATAGAGGGACACATGGAGCTGGATAGAGGGACACATGGAGCTGGATAGAGGGACACATGGAGCTGGATAGAGGGACAGGTGGAGCTGGATAGAGGGACACATGGAGCTGGATAGAGGGACACATGGAGCTGGATAGAGGGACACATGGAGCTGGATAGAGGGACAGGTGGAGCTGGATAGAGGGACACATGGAGCTGGATAGAGGGACACATGGAGCTGGATAGAGGGACACATGGAGCTGGATAGAGGGACACATGGAGCTGGATAGAGGGACACATGGAGCTGGATAGAGGGACAGGTGGAGCTGGATAGAGGGACACATGGAGCTGGATAGAGGGACAGGTGGAGCTGGATAGAGGGACACATGGAGCTGGATAGAGGGACACATGGAGCTGGATAGAGGGACACATGGAGCTGGATAGAGGGACACATGGAGCTGGATAGAGGGACACATGGAGCTGGATAGAGGGACACATGGAGCTGGATAGAGGGACACATGGAGCTGGATAGAGGGACACATGGAGCTGGATAGAGGGACACATGGAGCTGGATAGAGGGACACATGGAGCTGGATAGAGGGACAGGTGGAGCTGGATAGAGGGACACATGGAGCTGGATAGAGGGACACATGGAGCTGGATAGAGGGACACATGGAGCTGGATAGAGGGACACATGGAGCTGGATAGAGGGACAGGTGGAGCTGGATAGAGGGACACATGGAGCTGGATAGAGGGACACATGGAGCTGGATAGAGGGACACATGGAGCTGGATAGAGGGACACATGGAGCTGGATAGAGGGACAGGTGGAGCTGGATAGAGGGACACATGGAGCTGGATAGAGGGACACATGGAGCTGGATAGAGGGACACATGGAGCTGGATAGAGGGACACATGGAGCTGGATAGAGGGACACATGGAGCTGGATAGAGGGACACATGGAGCTGGATAGAGGGACACATGGAGCTGGATAGAGGGACACATGGAGCTGGATAGAGGGACACATGGAGCTGGATAGAGGGACAGGTGGAGCTGGATAGAGGGACACATGGAGCTGGATAGAGGGACACATGGAGCTGGATAGAGGGACACATGGAGCTGGATAGAGGGACAGGTGGAGCTGGATAGAGGGACACATGGAGCTGGATAGAGGGACAGGTGGAGCTGGATAGAGGGACACATGGAGCTGGATAGAGGGACACATGGAGCTGGATAGAGGGACACATGGAGCTGGATAGAGGGACACATGGAGCTGGATAGAGGGACACATGGAGCTGGATAGAGGGACACATGGAGCTGGATAGAGGGACAGGTGGAGCTGGATAGAGGGACACATGGAGCTGGATAGAGGGACACATGGAGCTGGATAGAGGGACACATGGAGCTGGATAGAGGGACAGGTGGAGCTGGATAGAGGGACACATGGAGCTGGATAGAGGGACACATGGAGCTGGATAGAGGGACAGGTGGAGCTGGATAGAGGGACACATGGAGCTGGATAGAGGGACACATGGAGCTGGATAGAGGGACACATGGAGCTGGATAGAGGGACAGGTGGAGCTGGATAGAGGGACACATGGAGCTGGATAGAGGGACAGATGGAGCTGGATAGAGGGACACATGGAGCTGGATAGAGGGACACATGGAGCTGGATAGAGGGACACATGGAGCTGGATAGAGGGACACATGGAGCTGGATAGAGGGACACATGGAGCTGGATAGAGGGACACATGGAGCTGGATAGAGGGACACATGGAGCTGGATAGAGGGACACATGGAGCTGGATAGAGGGACAGGTGGAGCTGGATAGAGGGACACATGGAGCTGGATAGAGGGACACATGGAGCTGGATAGAGGGACACATGGAGCTGGATAGAGGGACAGGTGGAGCTGGATAGAGGGACACATGGAGCTGGATAGAGGGACACATGGAGCTGGATAGAGGGACACATGGAGCTGGATAGAGGGACACATGGAGCTGGATAGAGGGACACATGGAGCTGGATTGAGGGACACATGGAGCTGGATAGAGGGACACATGGAGCTGGATAGAGGGACACATGGAGCTGGATAGAGGGACAGGTGGAGCTGGATAGAGGGACACATGGAGCTGGATAGAGGGACAGGTGGAGCTGGATAGAGGGACAGGTGGAGCTGGATAGAGGGACACATGGAGCTGGATAGAGGGACACATGGAGCTGGATAGAGGGACACATGGAGCTGGATAGAGGGACACATGGAGCTGGATAGAGGGACAGGTGGAGCTGGATAGAGGGACAGGTGGAGCTGGATAGAGGGACACATGGAGCTGGATAGAGGGACACATGGAGCTGGATAGAGGGACACATGGAGCTGGATAGAGGGACACATGGAGCTGGATAGAGGGACACATGGAGCTGGATAGAGGGACACATGGAGCTGGATAGAGGGACAGGTGGAGCTGGATAGAGGGACACATGGAGCTGGATAGAGGGACACATGGAGCTGGATAGAGGGACACATGGAGCTGGATAGAGGGACACATGGAGCTGGATAGAGGGACAGGTGGAGCTGGATAGAGGGACAGGTGGAGCTGGATAGAGGGACACATGGAGCTGGATAGAGGGACACATGGAGCTGGATAGAGGGACACATGGAGCTGGATAGAGGGACAGGTGGAGCTGGATAGAGGGACAGGTGGAGCTGGATAGAGGGACAGGTGGAGCTGGATAGAGGGACACATGGAGCTGGATAGAGGGACACATGGAGCTGGATAGAGGGACACATGGAGCTGGATAGAGGGACACATGGAGCTGGATAGAGGGACACATGGAGCTGGATAGAGGGACACATGGAGCTGGATAGAGGGACAGGTGGAGCTGGATAGAGGGACAGGTGGAGCTGGATAGAGGGACAGGTGGAGCTGGATAGAGGGACACATGGAGCTGGATAGAGGGACACATGGAGCTGGATAGAGGGACACATGGAGCTGGATAGAGGGACACATGGAGCTGGATAGAGGGACACATGGAGCTGGATAGAGGGACACATGGAGCTGGATAGAGGGACAGGTGGAGCTGGATAGAGGGACACATGGAGCTGGATAGAGGGACACATGGAGCTGGATAGAGGGACACATGGAGCTGGATAGAGGGACAGGTGGAGCTGGATAGAGGGACACATGGAGCTGGATAGAGGGACACATGGAGCTGGATAGAGGGACACATGGAGCTGGATAGAGGGACACATGGAGCTGGATAGAGGGACAGGTGGAGCTGGATAGAGGGACAGGTGGAGCTGGATAGAGGGACACATGGAGCTGGATAGAGGGACACATGGAGCTGGATAGAGGGACACATGGAGCTGGATAGAGGGACACATGGAGCTGGATAGAGGGACAGGTGGAGCTGGATAGAGGGACACATGGAGCTGGATAGAGGGACACATGGAGCTGGATAGAGGGACACATGGAGCTGGATAGAGGGACACATGGAGCTGGATAGAGGGACACATGGAGCTGGATAGAGGGACAGGTGGAGCTGGATAGAGGGACACATGGAGCTGGATAGAGGGACACATGGAGCTGGATAGAGGGACACATGGAGCTGGATAGAGGGACACATGGAGCTGGATAGAGGGACACATGGAGCTGGATAGAGGGACACATGGAGCTGGATAGAGGGACACATGGAGCTGGATAGAGGGACACATGGAGCTGGATAGAGGGACACATGGAGCTGGATAGAGGGACACATGGAGCTGGATAGAGGGACACATGGAGCTGGATAGAGGGACACATGGAGCTGGATAGAGGGACACATGGAGCTGGATAGAGGGACACATGGAGCTGGATAGAGGGACACATGGAGCTGGATAGAGGGACACATGGAGCTGGATAGAGGGCCAGTGATAGGTGGAGATTGCCAAAGATGTCACAGACAAAAGGACAAAGAGTTGTTGAATGTGGTGATATTATGTAAGGAATGTGCTAATTAAAGTTAGAAGGCAGGAGAAGCAAGATAAAGATGGACCTAGTGGGGGAGGGGTGAAGGTACAGATAGCCCTAGTGGGGTTGCGGTGAAGGTACAGATAGCCCTAGTGGGGGTGGGGTGTGGGTGAAGGTACAGATAGCCCTAGTGGGGGTGGGGTGAAGGTACAGATAGCCCTAGTGGGGGTGGGGTGGGGTGAAGTTACAGATAGCCCTAGTGGGTTTGGGGTGGGGGGAAGGTACAGATAGCCCTAGTAGGTTTGGGGTGGGGGGAAGGTACAGATAGCCCTAGTGGGGGTGGGGTTGTTTGAAGATACAGATAGCCCTAGTGGGGGTGGGGTGAAGGTACAGATAGCCCTAGTGGGGGTGTGGTTGGGGTGAAGGTACAGATAGCCCTAGTGGGGGTGGAGTTGGGGTGAAGGTACAGATAGCCCTAGTGGGGGTGGGGTTGGGGTGAAGGTACAGATAGCCCTAGTGGGGGTGGGGTTGTTTGAAGATACAGATAGCCCTAGTGGGGGTGGTGTTGGGTGAAGGGATTGAAATAGGCTGAAAGGTGGAGATAATACAATGAATGGATATACATTTAAAAATAATGGAAATAGGTGGAAAAAGAGAGATAGAAGGTGTTCCCTCCAATCCTGAACTAGGCTAACTGAAGAGGAGAAACTACAATCTCCGACCACATAGCGACCAGAGAGACTCAGGCTTCCCTTCACGGTTTTATTCAAGCATATGTAAGGGAGCTGCAATCATTCCTGAAAATGACCCAGCTCCCAGATTGATTACATTTCATTACTTTTGTGCTTTTTCTTATCACAATACATTTGAGTACATTTGAATATATCCAATCGGTAACCGACACACAGGTACCATGTTAAAACCTTCCTATTGAGTACATAAACATGTGATTTTGCTAACCAATTATTCTATAGGGTGTATATATAATTATATTATCCAATCAAAATTAAAATACGTACGCAAAGACCTTGGTCCTCACAACTCAAGACTGCTTGTGTTTCATTAAAGCCCTCTCTTGTCTTTGTATGTCCTCCCATATCTAAGCTAAACCATCTGCCCCGTCACTATCTGAGAGAGGAGTATATCTAATCTAACTTTATGTTATGCTTCATCTCCAGTCCAGCTCTCAAGGCTTCAACGCACCATCACACCATTTGAAAGGTTCTACCTGTCTCTGGATATTAGCTCATGTCTTGAAACTTTATAAATCACACAAACTCAAAGCTCCTTTGTGTGCACTGTCCATCTGCTTATTCTCAGCTGTCAATAGGTTTAGCATCCATGGCTGCCTGGAGATTTTAAGTGTTCATCAGTAAATTCTTACAATATTCTCATTTAGCATTTTTAATTTCCCCCTTTTGGCCCTTGGCAAAGCCCATGCTGGCCACACCTTGAGGTGAGAATTCATTTCCTGGTCCTTCGGGTGGCCAGTGGTCCAGACCACCAGAGGAGTCCGAAACCACCTGGTTGTACAACGCAACCTTCCCTTCCCTTGTCCCCTCCCTTGGAGTATGAATAGGTCGGGCAGCTGGTGCACACCTTTGGTTTGTTACTGTCTGTGCCTGCAAAGTCCCTTTCCAGGGTTTATGTTGGTAACACAAAGTAAGCTCCCATAAAGGGACTCAGCCATTGAGTTGAGGATACCTGAATTGCCTTAAATGCTTCCTGAATCGGTAAAGAGGTGAAGGTAACTTTGTTGGTGTTAGTAAATACCTCCAGTGTTTGACATGAGTACACAATGTCATTTCTTCATTCTGAACAACAGTCTCCAGTATCATCAGTGCCCTGTACTTTACATCGGATATATATCCAGCTAGCCCTATGCAGAATACCATCCCCCCCTTTATCTACTCCTAGGGACTCGAACCTAGAGCTCTTCAGGAAATCCCCGTTTGGATGATGTTCTTGGGGAATGGCCATGATAATTTTATAACTCTATCCCCTCCTCCACCTTGGGCTTGTGGAATTACCAATTCCTGCTGCTCCTTGTGTACATTTCTGAGGTTTAATTGGTAAACTGACTGGAACATGTGTTCAGGAATTGTTCCAAACCTGATATCCTCAATGTCTGATTTTACCCCATCAGTTAAATCTCGTGCTAGCTTACCACACCCACCCTCCCTGTGGCTGGTGATTCGGCTGTGTCTATTACCCTGTCTGCAGTCTGCCGAAGGATCTGTAGCAGACCGTCTCCTTGTAGCTCCCCGGGTGTCAGGGCCACATCCTGTCCCATGCAGACTGGAGTGTAATCCTCAGGCAGTCTCAGCAGCTATCCAGGAGGCATCAACATTTCAGTCATAGATCTGACCGCAATTAAGCCTGGAACTGGCGTTCCCAAATACCCCTCGGATGTCTCCTGGTGTAGCTCTTTCTAACCGAGCCTGGAACTGGCATTCCCAAATACCCCTCTGATGTCTCCTGGTGTAGCTCTTTCTAACCGAGCCTGGAACTGGCGTTCCCAAATACCCCTCGGATGTCTCCTGGTGTAGCTCTTTCTAACCGAGCCTGGAACTGGCGTTCCCAAATAACCCTCCAACGTCTCCTGGTGTAGCTCTTTCTAACCGAGCCTGTGCTTTTGCCTGTTTCCATATCCTTAGTCATCTGTCAGTCTCTAACTTCCTCTCTCAACTCATGTAATCCCTTACTTAATTCCCTTACGTAGTCTGTATATCTCCTTTCAGTGGCCCGACACCTCCTCCTCCTCCTACTGTAATGCCTTCAGCTAATTGCCTGGCCTTTCCTGGTGTCCATTCAATGGGGTGAACCCGGTGGTCCTGTTTGGTGTCGCCCTAAGGTCCATCAGGATGCTGGGCAATATGGTGACCCAGCTGTTGCCTGTCACCTGAACTGCTTTGGCGACAGCTGTTTTTAAAGTTCGCTTCATCCTTTCCATCATCCCTGGACTCTGGGGGTGGTCTGGAATATGGAATTTCTGTTTAATCTCCATTAGATTACACATTTATTTAATGGCTCTCCCTGTAAAATGAGTCCCCTGATCTGAATCACCTGGGTAGGCACCCCTACTCCCTCCAGTTTACTCTCTCTTGCTGCTGCCTCATGTCAGGCCTCAATTCCTTAAACTGTCTACACAACTCTACAGTGCACCTTCTTACCCTATCTTTCAATAACTCAGTATCTTCACTTCTAATGGCAGTTCTCTCTCTGGGAGCCACTTAACTCTGTCTGTCATCATGGTGTTAATCCTGTGGCCTTACTCTTTGTAGCTCACAGGCACATTAACACAGTCAGTAATACATCTATTTAGTCTTTTCCCAGATTCATTAACTCAGTCAAGAATTGGATTTCTGCCAAACTTTGTCAAGTTCTTGAGCTTAGCTTTATATTTTGGGAACAGACTGATAAATACTAAAACTCGCAGCATTTGAATTAGTGCCAATTGTTGTCAAAAGCCCTTTAAAATAAAAATTCCCTTTTACCACGGACCAGACCCCGACATTTTAAACTTTGTAAGAACTGTAATGTATGCTATCAAAATTAAAACAGCCCCTTTTTCGTGTGTAATGATGTGTATCCAGATTCGAATCCCATATGTTTATTGGCACATTCTTTACCTTTGGACGGCAACAAAAGTTACCTGTTAAATTACACCTCACTTTCCATCTTCAGATTGGCCCAAATTCAAATTCCAGTGCTGTTGGGATGCAGATTTCCTTTCATATTCAATTCATCTCTTCAAGAGAAACCCCTTTTTATCCATTGGAACCACCTAGACCGTGTGTTTGTATCTTTTGGTTTTGCTTGAATCCTTCTGAATTTCAGCTAATGTTTTTCTCCCTGAGAATTTTCGGATATGACCTCGTGTGTATCAATCCCAGTCAATTGGGAAGCTGATGATGGAGGTTATCCCCTACTCATCTGCAAGGGGGAGGGACAAGGGCTGGTTCATCTCAAACAAAGCCAAACCCTCTTTTATCTTTACAATACCTTCAAATTGGGATTGTGGCCAGAAATCTCAACTCCAACCTTATACTCAACTTTGGAATGTTTGAGTAAAGCTTTCCTTTAATCTAATATGGGGCTTTGACTCGAAAGTGCTGAACTACACACACAAAACACAATTCAGGGACAAAAACACATTAAAGCTCACATACAAATGAATCCTTGGACACAAACAAACACCTAGATACAGGTATGTATTTATATTCCTATAATATTGAATTTAACTCTAAACAAAGCTTCAAGTAGCAATGGGGTGAATAAAGGGATCTTGAAGGCTCCACCTCTAGGGACAGTCAAAACGACTGAAGCTCACATTTCCTCTGCTCCTGCCTGTCACTGCTCACTAACTCCCCGAGGGGTAAACCCTTTCTCTCTGTCTGTCACTGCTCACTAACTCCCCGAGGGGTAAACACTTTCTCTCTGCCTGTCACTGCTCACTAACTCCCCGAGGGGTAAACACTTTCTCTCTGCCTGTCACTGCTCACTAACACCCCGAGGGGTAAACCCTTTCTCTCTGCCTGTCAGTGCTCACTAACTCCCCGAGGGGTAAACCCTTTCTCTCTGCCTGTCACTGCTCACTGACTCCCCGAGGGGTAAACCCTTTCTCTCTGCATGTCACTGCTCACTAACTCCCCGAGGGGTAAACTCTTTCTCTCTTCCTGTCACTGCTCACTAACTCCCCGAGGGGTAAACACTTTCTCTCTGCCTGTCACTGCTCACTGAAACCCCGAGGGGTAAACACTTTCTCTCTGCCTGTCACTGCTCACTAACTCCCCGAGGGGTAAACCCTTTCTCTCTGCCTGACACTGCTCACTGACTCCCCGAGGGGTAAACCCTTTCTCTCTGCATGTCACTGCTCACTAACTCCCCGAGGGGTAAACTCTTTCTCTCTGCCCGTCACTGCTCACTAACTCCCCGAGGGGTAAACCCTTTCTCTCTGCCTGTCACTGCTCACTAACTCCCAGAGGGGTAAACCCTTTCTCTCTGCCCGTCACTGCTCACTAACTCCCCGAGGGGTAAACCCTTTCTCTCTGCCTGTCACTGCTTACTAACTCCCCGAGGGGTAAACACTTTCTCTCTGCCTGTCACTGCTCACTGAAACCCCGAGGGGTAAACACTTTCTCTCTGCCTGTCACTGCTCACTAACTCCCCGAGGGGTAAACCCTTTCTCTCTGCCTGACACTGCTCACTGACTCCCCGAGGGGTAAACCCTTTCTCTCTGCATGTCACTGCTCACTAACTCCCCGAGGGGTAAACTCTTTCTCTCTGCCCGTCACTGCTCACTAACTCCCCGAGGGGTAAACCCTTTCTCTCTGCCTGTCACTGCTCACTAACTCCCAGAGGGGTAAACCCTTTCTCTCTGCCCGTCACTGCTCACTAACGCGCCGAGGGGTAAACCCTTTCTCTCTGCCCGTCACGGCTCACTAACTCCCCGAGGGGTAAACACTTTCTCTCTGCCCGTCACTGCTCACTAACTCCCCAAGGGGTAAACCCTTTCCCTCTGCCTGTCACTGCTCACTAACTCACCGAGGGGTAAACCCTTTCTCTCTGCCTGTCACTGCTCACAGACACCCCGAGGGGTAAACACTTTCTCTCTGCCTGTCACTGCTCACTAACTCCCCAAGGGGTAAACCCTTTCCCTCTGCCTGTCACTGCTCACTAACTCACCGAGGGGTAAACCCTTTCTCTCTGCCTGTCACTGCTCACAGACACCCCGAGGGGTAAACACTTTCTCTCTGCCTGTCACTGCTCACTAACTCCCCGAGATATAAACACTTTCTCTCTGCCTGTCACTGCAAAGTAACTCCCCGAGGGGTAAACACTTTCTCTCTGCCTGTCACTGCTAAGTAACTCCCCGAGGGGTAAACACTCTCTCTCTGCCTGTCACTGCTCACTAACTCCCCGAGGGGAAAACCCTTTCTCTGGGCCTGTCACTGCTCACTGACTCCCCGAGGGGTAAACCCTTTCTCTCTGCCCGTCACTGCTCACTAACTCCCCGAGGGGGAAAACCCTTTCTCTGGGCCTGTCACTGCTCACTAACTCGCCGAGGGGTAAACCCTTTCTCTCTGCCTGTCACTGCTCACTAATTCCCCGAGGGGTAAACCCTTTCTCTCTGCCTGTCACTGCTCACTGACTCCCCGAGGGGTAAACCCTTTCTCTCTGCCTGTCACTGCTCACTAACTCCCCGAGGGGTAAACCCTTTCTCTCTGCCTGTCACTGCTCACTGACACCCCGAGGGGTAAACACTTTCTCTCTGCCTGTCACTGCTCACTAACTCCCCGAGGGGTAAACCCTTTCTCTCTGCCTGTCACTGCTCAGTAACACCACGAGGGGTAAACCCTTTCTCTCTGCCTGTCACTGCTCACTAACTCCCCGAGGGGTAAACCCTTTCTCTCTGCCTGTCACTGCTCACTAACTCCCCGAGGGGTAAACCCTTTCTCTCTGCCTGTCACTGCTCACTAATTCCCCGAGGGGTAAACTCTTTCTCTCTGCCTCTCACTGCTCACTAACTCCCCGAGGTGTAAACACTTTCTCTCTGCCTGTCACTGCTCACTGACTCCCCGAGGGGTAAACCCTTTTTCTCTGCCTGTCACTGCTCACTAACTCCCCGAGGGGTAAACACTTTCTCTCTGCCTGTCACTGCTCACTGACTCTCCGAGGGGTAAACCCTTTCTCTCTGCCTGTCACTGCTCACTAACTCCCCGAGGGGTAAACCCTTTTTCTCTGCCTGTCACTGCTCACTAACTCCCCGAGGGGTAAACACTTTCTCTCTGCCTGTCACTGCTCACTGACTCTCCGAGGGGTAAACCCTTTCTCTCTGCCTGTCACTGCTCACTAACTCCCCGAGGGGTAAACCCTTTCTCTCTGCCTGTCACTGCTCACTGACTCCTGAGGGGTAAACCCTTCCTCTATGCCTGTCAGTGCTCACTAACACCCCGAGGGGTAAACCCTTTCTCTCTGCCTGTCACTGCTCACTGACTCCTGAGGGGTAAACCCTTCCTCTATGCCTGTCAGTGCTCACTAACTCCCCGAGGGGTAAACCCTTTCTCTCTGCCTGTCACTGCTCACTAACTCCCCGAGGGGTAAACCCTTTCTCTCTGCCTGTCACTGCTCACTAACTCCCCGAGGGGTAAACACTTTCTCTCTGCCTGTCTCTGCTCACTAACTCCCCGAGGGGTAAACTCTTTCTCTCTGCCTGTCACTGCTAACTAACACCCCGAGGTGTAAACCCTTTCTCTCTGCCTGTCACTGCTCACAGACTCCCCGAGGGGTAAACACTTTCTCTCTGCCTGTCACTGCTCAAAAACTCCCCGAGGGGTAAACCCTTTCTCTCTGCCTGTCACTGCTCACTGACTCCCCGAGGGGTAAACCCTTTCTCTCTGCCTGTCACTGCTCACTAACTCCGCGAGGGGTAAACCCTTTCTCTCTGCCTGTCACTGCTCACTGACTCCCCGAGGGGTAAACCCTTTCTCTCTGCCCGTTAGTGCTCACTAACTCCCCGAGGGGTAAACACTTTCTCTCTGCCTGTCACTGCTCACTAACTCCCCGAGGGTAAACCCTTTCTCTCTGCCTGTCACTGCTCACTAACTCCCCGAGGGGTAAACCCTTTCTCTCTGCCTGTCACTGCTCACTGACTCCCCGAGGGGTAAACACTTTCTCTCTGCCTGTCACTGCTCACTAACTCCCCGAGGGGTAAACCCTTTCTCTCTGCCTGTCACTGCTCACTGACTCCCGGAGGGGTAAACCCTTTCTCTCTGCCTGTCACTGCTCAGTAACACCACGAGGGGTAAACCCTTTCTCTCTGCCTGTCACTGCTCATTGACTCCCCGAGGGGTAAACCCTATCTCTCTGCCTGTCACTGCTCACTAACTCCCCGAGGGGTAAACCCTTTCTCTCTGCCTGTCACTGCTCACTAACTCCCCGAGGGGTAAACCCTTTCTCTCTGCCTGTCACTGCTCACTAACTCCCCGAGGGGTAAACCCTTTCTCTCTGCCTGTCACTGCTCACTAACTCCCCGAGGGGTAAACCCTTTCTCTCTGCCTGTCACTGCTCACTAACTCCCCGAGGGGTAAACCCTTTCTCTCTGCCTGTCACTGCTCACTAACTCCCCGAGGGGTAAACCCTTTCTCTCTGCCTGTCACTGCTCACTAACTCCCCGAGGGGTAAACCCTTTCTCTCTGCCTGTCACTGCTCACTAACTCCCCGAGGGGTAAACCGTTCCTCTATGCCTGTCACTGC
This sequence comes from Carcharodon carcharias, assembly GCF_017639515.1. Taxonomy (NCBI): domain Eukaryota; kingdom Metazoa; phylum Chordata; class Chondrichthyes; order Lamniformes; family Lamnidae; genus Carcharodon; species Carcharodon carcharias. Next base: position 51,962 of record NC_054471.1, on the reverse strand, counting down.
TCACTAACTCCCCGAGGGGTAAACACTTTCTCTCTGCCTGTCTCTGCTCACTAACTCCCCGAGGGGTAAACTCTTTCTCTCTGCCTGTCACTGCTCACTAACTCCCCGAGGGGTAAACTCTTTCTCTCTGCCTGTCACTGCTAACTAACTCCCCGAGGGGTAAACCCTTTCTCTCTGCCTGTCAGTGCTCACTGACTCCCCGAGGGGTAAACCCTTTCTCTCTGCATGTCACTGCTCACTAACTCCCCGAGGGGTAAACCCTTTCTCTCTGCCTGTCACTGCTCACTAACTCCCAGAGGGGTAAACCCTTTCTCTCTGCCCGTCACTGCTCACTAACGCGCCGAGGGGTAAACCCTTTCTCTCTGCCCGTCACGGCTCACTAACTCCCCGAGGGGTAAACACTTTCTCTCTGCCCGTCACTGCTCACTAACTCCCCAAGGGGTAAACCCTTTCCCTCTGCCTGTCACTGCTCACTAACTCACCGAGGGGTAAACCCTTTCTCTCTGCCTGTCACTGCTCACAGACACCCCGAGGGGTAAACACTTTCTCTCTGCCTGTCACTGCTCACTAACTCCCCAAGGGGTAAACCCTTTCCCTCTGCCTGTCACTGCTCACTAACTCACCGAGGGGTAAACCCTTTCTCTCTGCCTGTCACTGCTCACAGACACCCCGAGGGGTAAACACTTTCTCTCTGCCTGTCACTGCTCACTAACTCCCCGAGATATAAACACTTTCTCTCTGCCTGTCACTGCAAAGTAACTCCCCGAGGGGTAAACACTTTCTCTCTGCCTGTCACTGCTAAGTAACTCCCCGAGGGGTAAACACTCTCTCTCTGCCTGTCACTGCTCACTAACTCCCCGAGGGGTAAACCCTTTCTCTGGGCCTGTCACTGCTCACTGACTCCCCGAGGGGTAAACCCTTTCTCTCTGCCCGTCACTGCTCACTAACTCCCCGAGGGGGAAAACCCTTTCTCTGGGCCTGTCACTGCTCACTAACTCCCCGAGGGGTAAACCCTTTCTCTCTGCCTGTCACTGCTCACTGACTCCCCGAGGGGTAAACCCTTTCTCTCTGCCTGTCACTGCTCACTAACTCCCCGAGGGGTAAACCCTTTCTCTCTGCCTGTCACTGCTCACTGACACCCCGAGGGGTAAACACTTTCTCTCTGCCTGTCACTGCTCACTAACTCCCCGAGGGGTAAACCCTTTCTCTCTGCCTGTCACTGCTCAGTAACACCACGAGGGGTAAACCCTTTCTCTCTGCCTGTCACTGCTCACTAACTCCCCGAGGGGTAAACCCTTTCTCTCTGCCTGTCACTGCTCACTAACTCCCCGAGGGGTAAACCCTTTCTCTCTGCCTGTCACTGCTCACTAATTCCCCGAGGGGTAAACTCTTTCTCTCTGCCTCTCACTGCTCACTAACTCCCCGAGGTGTAAACACTTTCTCTCTGCCTGTCACTGCTCACTGACTCCCCGAGGGGTAAACCCTTTTTCTCTGCCTGTCACTGCTCACTAACTCCCCGAGGGGTAAACACTTTCTCTCTGCCTGTCACTGCTCACTGACTCTCCGAGGGGTAAACCCTTTCTCTCTGCATGTCACTGCTCACTAACTCCCCGAGGGGTAAACCCTTTTTCTCTGCCTGTCACTGCTCACTAACTCCCCGAGGGGTAAACACTTTCTCTCTGCCTGTCACTGCTCACTGACTCTCCGAGGGGTAAACCCTTTCTCTCTGCCTGTCACTGCTCACTAACTCCCCGAGGGGTAAACCCTTTCTCTCTGCCTGTCACTGCTCACTGACTCCTGAGGGGTAAACCCTTCCTCTATGCCTGTCAGTGCTCACTAACACCCCGAGGGGTAAACCCTTTCTCTCTGCCTGTCACTGCTCACTGACTCCTGAGGGGTAAACCCTTCCTCTATGCCTGTCAGTGCTCACTAACTCCCCGAGGGGTAAACCCTTTCTCTCTGCCTGTCACTGCTCACTAACTCCCCGAGGGGTAAACCCTTTCTCTCTGCCTGTCACTGCTCACTAACTCCCCGAGGGGTAAACACTTTCTCTCTGCCTGTCTCTGCTCACTAACTCCCCGAGGGGTAAACTCTTTCTCTCTGCCTGTCACTGCTAACTAACACCCCGAGGTGTAAACCCTTTCTCTCTGCCTGTCACTGCTCACAGACTCCCCGAGGGGTAAACACTTTCTCTCTGCCTGTCACTGCTCAAAAACTCCCCGAGGGGTAAACCCTTTCTCTCTGCCTGTCACTGCTCACTGACTCCCCGAGGGGTAAACCCTTTCTCTCTGCCTGTCACTGCTCACTAACTCCGCGAGGGGTAAACCCTTTCTCTCTGCCTGTCACTGCTCACTGACTCCCCGAGGGGTAAACCCTTTCTCTCTGCCCGTTAGTGCTCACTAACTCCCCGAGGGGTAAACCCTTTCTCTCTGCCTGTCACTGCTCACTAACTCCCCGAGGGGTAAACCCTTTCTCTCTGCCTGTCACTGCTCACTGACTCCCCGAGGGGTAAACACTTTCTCTCTGCCTGTCACTGCTCACTAACTCCCCGAGGGGTAAACCCTTTCTCTCTGCCTGTCACTGCTCACTGACTCCCGGAGGGGTAAACCCTTTCTCTCTGCCTGTCACTGCTCAGTAACACCACGAGGGGTAAACCCTTTCTCTCTGCCTGTCACTGCTCATTGACTCCCCGAGGGGTAAACCCTATCTCTCTGCCTGTCACTGCTCACTAACTCCCCGAGGGGTAAACCCTTTCTCTCTGCCTGTCACTGCTCACTAACTCCCCGAGGGGTAAACCCTTTCTCTCTGCCTGTCACTGCTCACTAACTCCCCGAGGGGTTAACCCTTTCTCTCTGCCTGTCACTGCTCACTAACTCCCCGAGGGGTAAACCCTTTCTCTCTGCCTGTCACTGCTCACTAACTCCCCGAGGGGTAAACCCTTTCTCTCTGCCTGTCACTGCTCACTAACTCCCCGAGGGGTAAACCGTTCCTCTATGCCTGTCACTGCTCACTAACTCCCCGAGGGGTAAACACTTTCTCTCTGCCTGTCTCTGCTCACTAACTCCCCGAGGGGTAAACCCTTTCTCTCTGCCTGTCAGTGCTCACTGACTCCCCGAGGGGTAAACCCTTTCTCTCTGCATGTCACTGCTCACTAACTCCCCGAGGGGTAAACCCTTTCTCTCTGCCTGTCACTGCTCACTAACTCCCCGAGGGGTAAACCCTTTCTCTCTGCCTGTCATTGCTCACTAACTCCCCGAGGGGTTAACCCTTTCTCTCTGCCTGTCACTGCTCACTAACTCCCCGAGGGGTGAACCCTTTCTCTCTGCCTGTCACTGCTCAGTGACTCCCGGAGGAGTAAACCCTTTCTCTCTGCCTGTCACTGCTCACTGACTCCCCGAGGGGTAAACCCTTTCTCTCTGCCTGTCACTGCTCACTAACTCCCCGAGGGGTAAACCCTTTCTCTCTGCCTGTCACTGCTCACTGACTCCCGGAGGGGTAAACCCTTTCTCTCTGCCTGTCACTGCTCACTAACTCCCCGAGGGGTAAACCCTTTCTCTCTGCCTGTCACTGCTCACTAACTCCCCGAGGGGTAAACACTTTCTCTCTGCCTGTCACTGCTCACTAACTCCCCGAGGGGTAAACACTTTCTCTCTGCCTGACACTGCTCACTAACTCCCCGAGGGGTAAACACTTTCTCTCTGCCTGTCACTGCTCACTAACTCCCCGAGGGGTAAACACTTTCTCTCTGCCTGTCACTCCTCAGTTACTCCCCGAGGGGTAAACCCTTTCTCTCTGCCTGTCACTTCTCACTGACTCCCGAGGGGTAAACCGTTCCTCTATGCCTGTCACTGCTCTCTAACTCCCCGAGGGGTAAACACTTTCTCTCTGCCTGTCTCTGCTCACTAACTCCCCGAGGGGTAAACTCTTTCTCTCTGCCTGTCACTGCTCACTAACTCCCCGAGGGGTAAACCCTTTCTCTCTGCCTGTCTCTGCTCACTAACTCCCCGAGGGGTAAACCCTTTCTCTCTGCCTGTCACTGCTCACTAACTGCGCGAGGGGTAAACCCTTTCTCTCTGCCTGTCACTGCTCACTGTCTCCCCGAGGGGTAAACCCTTTCTCTCTGCCTGTAACTGCTCACTGACTCCCCGAGGGTTAAACACTTTCTCTCTGCCCGTCACTGCTCACTGACTCCCCGAGGGGTAAACACTTCCTCTCTGCCTGTCACTCTTCACTGTCTCCCCGAGGGATAAACCCTTTTCTCTCTGCCTGTCACTGCTCACTAACTCCCTGAAGGGTAAACCCTTTCTCTCTGCCTGTCACTGCTCACTGACTCCCGGAGGAGTAAACCCTTTCTCTCTGCCTGTCACTGCTCACTGACTCCCCGAGGGGTAAACCCTTTCTCTCTGCCTGTCACTGCTCACTAACTCCCCGAGGGGTAAACCCTTTCTCTCTGCCTGTCACTGCTCACTGACTCCCGGAGGGGTAAACCCTTTCTCTCTGCCTGTCACTGCTCACTAACTCCCCGAGGGGTAAACCCTTTCTCTCTGCCTGTCACTGCTCACTAACTCCCCGAGGGGTAAACACTTTCTCTCTGCCTGTCACTGCTCACTAACTCCCTGAGGGGTAAACACTTTCTCTCTGCCTGTCACTCCTCAGTTACTCCCCGAGGGGTAAACCCTTTCTCTCTGCCTGTCACTTCTCACTGACTCCCGAGGGGTAAACCGTTCCTCTATGCCTGTCACTGCTCACTAACTCCCCGAGGGGTAAACACTTTCTCTCTGCCTGTCTCTGCTCACTAACTCCCCGAGGGGTAAACTCTTTCTCTCTGCCTGTCACTGCTCACTAACTCCCCGAGGGGTAAACTCTTTCTCTCTGCCTGTCACTGCTAACTAACTCCCCGAGGTGTAAACCCTTTCTCTCTGCCTGTCACTGCTCACAGACTCCCCGAGGGGTAAACCCTTTCTCTCTGCCTGTCACTGCTCACTAACTCCCCGAGGGGTAAACCCTTTCTCTCTGCCTGTCACTGCTCACTGACTCCCCGAGGGGGTAAACCCTTTCTCTCTGCCTGTCACTGCTCACTGACTCCCCGAGGGGTTAACCATTTCTCTCTGCCCGTTACTGCTCACTAACTCCCCGAGGGGTAAACACTTTCTCTCTGCCTGTCACTGCTCACTAACTCCCCGAGGGGTAATCCCTTTCTCTCTGCCTGTCACGGCTCACTGACTCCCCGAGGGGTAAACCCTTTCTCTCTGCCTGTCATTGCTCACTAACTCCCCGAGGGGTTAACCATTTCTCTCTGCCTGTCACTGCTCACTAACTCCCCGAGGGGTAAACCCTTTCTCTCTGCCTGTCACTGCTCAGTGACTCCCCGAGGGGTAAACCCTTTCTCTCTGCCTGTCACTGCTCACTGACTCCCCGAGGGGTAAACCCTTTCTCTCTGCCTGTCACTGCTCACTAACTCCCCGAGGGGTAAACACTTTTTCTCTGCCTGTCGCTGCTCACTGACTCCCCGAGGGGTAAACCCTTTCTCTCTGCCTGTCACTGCTCACTAACTCCCCGAGGGGTAAACCCTTTCTCTCTGCCTGTCACTGCTCACTAACTCCCCGAGGGGTAAACCCTTTCTCTCTGCCCATCTCTGCTCACTAACTCCCCGAGGGGTAAACCCTTTCTCTCTGCCTGTCACTGCTCACTAACTCCGCGAGGGGTAAACCCTTTCTCTCTGCCTGTCACTGCTCACTAACTGCGCGAGGGGTAAATCCTTTCTCTCTGCCTGTCACTGCTCACTGTCTCCCCGAGGGGTAAACCCTTTCTCTCTGCCTGTCACTGCTCACTGACTCCCCGAGGGTTAAACACTTTCTCTCTGCCCGTCACTGCTCACTGACTCCCCGAGGGGTAAACACTTCCTCTCTGCCTGTCACTCTTCACTATCTCCCCGCGGGATAAACCCTTTTCTCTCTGCCTGTCACTGCTCACTGACTCCCGGAGGAGTAAACACTTTCTCTCTGCCTGTCACTGCTCACTGACTCCCCGAGGGGTAAACCCTTTCTCTCTGCCTGTCACTGCTCACTAACTCCCCGAGGGGTAAACCCTTTCTCTCTGCCTGTCACTGCTCACTGACTCCCGGAGGAGTAAACACTTTCTCTCTGCCTGTCACTGCTCACTAACTCCCCGAGGGGTAAACACTTTCTCTCTGCCTGTCACTGCTCACTGACTCCCCGAGGGGTAAACCCTTTCTCTCTGCCTGTCACTGCTCACTGACTCCCCGAGGGGTAAACCCTTTCTCTCTGCCTGTCACTGCTCACTAACTCCCCGAGGGGTAAACACTTTCTCTCTGCCTGTCACTGCTCACTAACTCCCCGAGGGGTAAACCCTTTCTCTCTGCCTGTCACTGCTCACTGACTCCCGGAGGGGTAAACCCTTTCTCTCTGCCTGTCACTGCTCACTAACTCCCCGAGGGGTAAACCCTTTCTCTCTGCCTGTCACTGCTCACTAACTCCCCGAGGGGTAAACTCTTTCTCTCTGCCTGTCACTGCTATCTAACTCCCCGAGGTGTAAACCCTTTCTCTCTGCCTGTCACTGCTCACAGACTCCCCGAGGGGTAAACCCTTTCTCTCTGCCTGTCACTGCTCACTAACTCCCCGAGGGGTAAACCCTTTCTCTCTGCCTGTCACTGCTCACTGACTCCCCGAGGGGGTAAACCCTTTCTCTCTGCCTGTCACTGCTCACTGACTCCCCGAGGGGTAAACCATTTCTCTCTGCCCGTTACTGCTCACTAACTCCCCGAGGGGTAAACACTTTCTCTCTGCCTGTCACTGCTCACTAACTCCCCGAGGGGTAATCCCTTTCTCTCTGCCTGTCACGGCTCACTGACTCCCCGAGGGGTAAACCCTTTCTCTCTGCATGTCACTGCTCACTAACTCCCCGAGGGGTTAACCATTTCTCTCTGCCTGTCACTGCTCACTAACTCCCCGAGGGGTAAACCCTTTCTCTCTGCCTGTCACTGCTCAGTGACTCCCCGAGGGGTAAACCCTTTCTCTCTGCCTGTCACTGCTCACTGACTCCCCGAGGGGTAAACCCTTTCTCTCTGCCTGTCACTGCTCACTAACTCCCCGAGGGGTAAACACTTTTTCTCTGCCTGTCGCTGCTCACTGACTCCCCGAGGGGTAAACCCTTTCTCTCAGCCTGTCACTGCTCACTAACTCCCCGAGGGGTAAACCCTTTCTCTCTGCCTGTCACTGCTCACTAACTCCCCGAGGGGTAAACCCTTTCTCTCTGCCCATCTCTGCTCACTAACTCCCCGAGGGGTAAACCCTTTCTCTCTGCCTGTCACTGCTCACTAACTCCCCGAGGGGTAAACCCTTTCTCTCTGCCTGTCACTGCTCACTAACTGCGCGAGGGGTAAACCCTTTCTCTCTGCCTGTCACTGCTCACTGTCTCCCCGAGGGGTAAACCCTTTCTCTCTGCCTGTCACTGCTCACTGACTCCCCGAGGGTTAAACACTTTCTCTCTGCCCGTCACTGCTCACTGACTCCCCGAGGGGTAAACACTTCCTCTCTGCCTGTCACTCTTCACTATCTCCCCGCGGGATAAACCCTTTTCTCTCTGCCTGTCACTGCTCACTGACTCCCCGAGGGGTAAACCCTTTCTCTCTGCCTGTCACTGCTCACTAACTCCCCGAGGGGTAAACCCTTTCTCTCTGCCTGTCACTGCTCACTGACTCCCCGAGGGGTAAACCCAATCTCTCTGCCTGTCACTGCTCACTAACTCCCCGAGGGGTAAACACTTTCTCTCTGCCTGTCACTGCTCACTAACTCCCCGAGGGGTAAACACTTTCTCTCTGCCTGTCACTCCTCAGTTACTCCCCGAGGGGTAAACCCTTTCTCTCTGCCTGTCACTTCTCACTAACTCCCCGAGGGGTAAACACTTTCTCTCTGCCTGTCTCTGCTCACTAACTCCCCGAGGGGTAAACTCTTTCTCTCTGCCCGTCACTGCTCACTAACTCCCCGAGGGGTAAACCCTTTCTCTCTGCCTGTCACTGCTCACTAACTCCCCGAGGGGTAAACCCTTTCTCTCTGCCTGTCACTGCTCACTAACTCCCAGAGGGGTAAACCCTTTCTCTCTGCCCGTCACTGCTCACTAACTCCCCGAGGGGTAATCCCTTTCTCTCTGCCTGTCACTGCTCACTAACTCGCCGAGGGGTAAACCCTTTCTCTCTGCCCGTCACGGCTCACTAACTCCCCGAGGGGTAAACACTTTCTCTCTGCCCGTCACTGCTCACTAACTCCCCAAGGGGTAAACCCTTTCCCTCTGCCTGTCACTGCTCACTAACTCCCCGAAGGGTAAACCCTTTCTCTCTGCCTGTCACTGCTCACAGACAAGCTGAGGGGTAAACACTTTCTCTCTGCCTGTCACCGCTCACTGACTCCCCGAGGGGTAAACCCTTTCTCTCTGCCTGTCACTGCTCACTGACTCCCGGAGGGGTAAACCCTTTCTCTCTGCCTGTCACTGCTCACTGACTCCCGGAGGGGTAAACCCTTTCTCTCTGCCTGTCACTGCTCACTAACTCCCCGAGGGGTAAACCCTTTCTCTCTGCCTGTCATTGCTCACTAACTCCCCGAGGGGTTAACCCTTTCTCTCTGCCTGTCACTGCTCACTAACTCCCCGAGGGGTAAACACTTTCTCTCTGCCTGTCACTGCTCAGTGACTCCCCGAGGGTTAAACCCTTTCTCTCTGCCTGTCACTGCTCACTGACTCCCCGAGGGGTTATCCCTTTCTCTCTGCCTGTCACTGCTCACTAACTCCCCGAGGGGTAAACACTTTTTCTCTGCCTGTCGCTGCTCACTGACTCCCCGAGGGGTAAACCCTTTCTCTCTGCCTGTCACTGCTCACTAACTCCCCGAGGGGTAAACCCTTTCTCTCTGCCTGTCACTGCTCACTAACTCCCCGAGGGGTAAACCCTTTCTCTCTGCCCATCACTGCTCACTAACTCCCCGAGGGGTAAACACTTTCTCTCTGCCCGTCACTGCTCACTAACTCCCCGAGGGGTAAACCCTTTCTCTCTGCCTGTCACTGCTCACTAACTCCCCGAGGGGTAAACCCTTTCTCTCTGCCTGTCACTGCTCACTAACTGCGCGAGGGGTAAACCCTTTCTCTCTGCCTGTCACTGCTCACTGACTCCCCGAGGGTTAAACACTTTCTCTCTGCCTGTCACTGCTCACTAAAGCCCGAGGGGTAAACCCTTTCTCTCTGCCTGTCACTGCTCACTGACTCCCGGAGGGGTAAACCCTTTATCTCTGCCTGTCACTGCTCACTGACTCCCCGAGGGGTAAACACTTTCTCTCTGCCTGTCACTGCTCACTAACTCCCCGAGGGGTAAACCCTTTCTCTCTGCCTGTCACTGCTCACTGACTCCCGGAGGGGTAAACCCTTTCTCTCTGCCTGTCACTGCTCAGTAACACCACGAGGGGTAAACCCTTTCTCTCTGCCTGTCACTGCTCACTGACTCCCCGAGGGGTAAACCCTATCTCTCTGCCTGTCACTGCTCACTAACTCCCCGAGGTGTAAACCCTTTCTCTCTGCCTGTCACTGCTCACTAACTCCCCGAGGGGTAAACCCTTTCTCTCTGCCTGTCACTGCTCACTAACTCCCCGAGGGGTAAACCCTTTCTCTCTGCCTGTCATTGCTCACTAACTCCCCGAGGGGTTAACCCTTTCTCTCTGCCTGTCACTGCTCACTAACTCCCCGAGGGGTAAACACTTTCTCTCTGCCTGTCACTGCTCAGTGACTCCCCGAGGGGTAAACCCTTTCTCTCTGCCTGTCACTGCTCACTGACTCCCCGAGGGGTAAACCCTTTCTCTCTGCCTGTCACTGCTCACTAACTCCCCGAGGGGTAAACACTTTTTCTCTGCCTGTCGCTGCTCACTGACTCCCCGAGGGGTAAACCCTTTCTCTCTGCCTGTCACTGCTCACTAACTCCCCGAGGGGTAAACCCTTTCTCTCTGCCTGTCACTGCTCACTAACTCCCCGAGGGGTAAACCCTTTCTCTCTGCCCATCACTGCTCACTAACTCCCCGAGGGGTAAACACTTTCTCTCTGCCCGTCACTGCTCACTAACTCCCCGAGGGGTAAACCCTTTCTCTCTGCCTGTCACTGCTCACTAACTCCCCGAGGGGTAAACACTTTCTCTCTGCCCGTCACTGCTCACTAACTCCCCGAGGGGTAAACCCTTTCTCTCTGCATGTCACTGCTCAGTGACTCCCCGAGGGGTAAACCCTTTCTCTCTGCCCATCACTGCTCACTAACTCCCCGAGGGGTAAACACTTTCTCTCTGCCCGTCACTGCTCACTAACTCCCCGAGGGGTAAACCCTTTCTCTCTGCCTGTCACTGCTCACTAACTCCCCGAGGGGTAAACCCTTTCTCTCTGCCTGTCACTGCTCACTAACTGCGCGAGGGGTAAACCCTTTCTCTCTGCCTGTCACTGCTCACTGACTCCCCGAGGGTTAAACACTTTCTCTCTGCCTGTCACTGCTCACTGACTCCCCGAGGGGTAAACCCTTCCTCTCTGCCTGTCACTGCTCACTAACTCCCCGAGGGGTAAACCCTTCCTCTCTGCCTGTCACTGCTCACTAACTCCCCGAGGGGTAAACACTTTCTCTCTGCCTGTCTCTGCTCACTAACTCCCCGAGGGGTAAAATCTTTCTCTCTGCCTGTCACTGCTCACTAACTCCCCGAGGGGTAAACCCTTTCTCTCTGCCTGTCACTGCTCACTGACTCCCCGAGGGGTAAACACTTTCTCTCTGCCTGTCACTGCTCACTAACTCCCCGAGGGGTAAACCCTTTCTCTCTGCCTGTCACTGCTCACTGACTCCCCGAGGGGTAAACACTTTCTCTCTGCCTGTCACTGCTCACTGACTCCCCGAGGGGTAAACCCTTCCTCTCTGCCTGTCACTGCTCACTAACTCCCCGAGGGGTAAACCCTTCCTCTCTGCCTGTCACTGCTCACTAACTCCCCGAGGGGTAAACACTTTCTCTCTGCCTGTCTCTGCTCACTAACTCCCCGAGGGGTAAACCCTTTCTCTCTGCCTGTCACTGCTCACTAACTCCCCGAGGGGTAAACCCTTTCTCTCTGCCTGTCACTGCTCACTGACTCCCCGAGGGGTAAACACTTTCTCTCTGCCTGTCACTGCTCACTAACTCCCCGAGGGGTAAACCCTTTCTCTCTGCCTGTCACTGCTCAGTAACACCACGAGGGGTAAACCCTTTCTCTCTGCCTGTCACTGCTCACTGACTCCCCGAGGGGTAAACCCTTTCTCTCTGCCTGTCACTGCTCACTGACTCCCGGAGGGGTAAACCCTTTCTCTCTGCCTGTCACTGCTCAGTAACACCACGAGGGGTAAACCCTTTCTCTCTGCCTGTCACTGCTCACTGACTCCCCGAGGGGTAAACCCTATCTCTCTGCCTGTCACTGCTCACTAACTCCCCGAGGTGTAAACCCTTTCTCTCTGCCTGTCACTGCTCACTAACTCCCCGAGGGGTAAACCCTTTCTCTCTGCCTGTCACTGCTCACTAACTCCCCGAGGGGTAAACCCTTTCTCTCTGCCCATCACTGCTCACTAACTCCCCGAGGGGTAAACACTTTCTCTCTGCCCGTCACTGCTCACTAACTCCCCGAGGGGTAAACCCTTTCTCTCTGCCTGTCACTGCTCAGTAACACCACGAGGGGTAAACCCTTTCTCTCTGCCTGTCACTGCTCACTGACTCCCCGAGGGGTAAACCCTATCTCTCTGCCTGTCACTGCTCACTAACTCCCCGAGGTGTAAACCCTTTCTCTCTGCCTGTCACTGCTCACTAACTCCCCGAGGGGTAAACCCTTTCTCTCTGCCTGTCACTGCTCACTAACTCCCCGAGGGGTAAACCCTTTCTCTCTGCCCATCACTGCTCACTAACTCCCCGAGGGGTAAACCCTTTCTCTCTGCCTGTCACTGCTCACTAACTCCCCGAGGGGTAAACCCTTTCTCTCTGCCTGTCACTGCTCACTAACTCCCCGAGGGCTAAACACTTTCTCTCTGCCCGTCACTGCTCACTAACTCCCCGAGGGGTAAACCCTTTCTCTCTGCCTGTCACTGCTCACTAACTCCCCGAGGGGTAAACCCTTTCTCTCTGCCTGTCACTGCTCACTAACTGCGCGAGGGGTAAACCCTTCCTCTCTGCCTGTCACTGCTCACTAACTCCCCGAGGGGTAAACCCTTTCTCTCTGCCTGTCACTGCTCACTGACTCCCCGAGGGTTAAACACTTTCTCTCTGCCCGTCACTGCTCACTAACTCCCCAAGGGGTAAACCCTTTCCCTCTGCCTGTCACTGCTCACTAACTCACCGAGGGGTAAACCCTTTCTCTCTGCCTGTCACTGCTCACAGACACCCCGAGGGGTAAACACTTTCTCTCTGCCTGTCACCGCTCACTGACTCCCCGAGGGGTAAACCGTTTCTCTCTGCCTGTCACTGCTCACTAACTCCCCGAGATATAAACACTTTCTCTCTGCCTGTCACTGCAAAGTAACTCCCCGAGGGGTAAACACTTTCTCTCTGCCTGTCACTGCTAAGTAACTCCCCGAGGGGTAAACACTCTCTCTCTGCCTGTCACTGCTCACTAACTCCCCGAGGGGTAAACCCTTTCTCTGGGCCTGTCACTGCTCACTGACTCCCCGAGGGGTAAACCCTTTCTCTCTGCCCGTCACTGCTCACTAACTCCCCGAGGGGGAAAACCCTTTCTCTGGGCCTGTCACTGCTCACTAACTCCCCGAGGGGTAAACCCTTTCTCTCTGCCTGTCACTGCTCACTAATTCCCCGAGGGGTAAACCCTTTCTCTCTGCCTGTCACTGCTCACTAACTCCCCGAGGGGTAAACCCTTTCTCTCTGCCTGTCACTGCTCACTAATTCCCCGAGGGGTAAACTCTTTCTCTCTGCCTCTCACTGCTCACTAACTCCCCGAGGTGTAAACACTTTCTCTCTGCCTGTCACTGCTCACTGACTCCCCGAGGGGTAAACCCTTTTTCTCTGCCTGTCACTGCTCACTAACTCCCCGAGGGGTAAACACTTTCTCTCTGCCTGTCACTGCTCACTGACTCTCCGAGGGGTAAAACCTTTCTCTCTGCCTGTCACTGCTCACTAACTCCCCGAGGGGTAAACCCTTTTTCTCTGCCTGTCACTGCTCACTAACTCCCCGAGGGGTAAACACTTTCTCTCTGCCTGTCACTGCTCACTGACTCTCCGAGGGGTAAACCCTTTCTCTCTGCCTGTCACTGCTCACTAACTCCCCGAGGGGTAAACCCTTTCTCTCTGCCTGTCACTGCTCACTGACTCCTGAGGGGTAAACCCTTCCTCTATGCCTGTCACTGCTCACTAACTCCCCGAGGGGTAAACACTTTCTCTCTGCCTGTCTCTGCTCACTAACTCCCCGAGGGGTAAACACTTTCTCTCTGCCTGTCACTGCTAACTAACACCCCGAGGTGTAAACCCTTTCTCTCTGCCTGTCACTGCTCACAGACTCCCCGAGGGGTAAACCCTTTCTCTCTGCCTGTCACTGCTCAAAAACTCCCCGAGGGGTAAACCCTTTCTCTCTGCCTGTCTCTGCTCACTGACTCCCCGAGGGGTAAACCCTTTCTCTCTGCCTGTCACTGCTCACTAACTCCGCGAGGGGTAAACCCTTTCTCTCTGCCTGTCACTGCTCACTGACTCCCCGAGGGGTAAACCCTTTCTCTCTGCCCGTTAGTGCTCACTAACTCCCCGAGGGGTAAACACTTTCTCTCTGCCTGTCACTGCTCACTAACTCCCCGAGGGTAAACCCTTTCTCTCTGCCTGTCACTGCTCACTAACTCCCCGAGGGGTAAACCCTTTCTCTCTGCCCGTCACTGCTCACTGACTCCCCGAGGGGTAAACACTTTCTCTCTGCCTGTCACTGCTCACTAACTCCCCGAGGGGTAAACCCTTTCTCTCTGCCTGTCACTGCTCACTGACTCCCGGAGGGGTAAACCCTTTCTCTCTGCCTGTCACTGCTCAGTAACACCACGAGGGGTAAACCCTTTCTCTCTGCCTGTCACTGCTCATTGACTCCCCGAGGGGTAAACCCTATCTCTCTGCCTGTCACTGCTCACTAACTCCCCGAGGGGTAAACCCTTTCTCTCTGCCTGTCACTGCTCACTAACTCCCCGAGGGGTAAACCCTTTCTCTCTGCCTGTCACTGCTCACTAACTCCCCGAGGGGTAAACCCTTTCTCTCTGCCTGTCACTGCTCACTAACTCCCCGAGGGGTAAACCCTTTCTCTCTGCCTGTCACTGCTCACTAACTCCCCGAGGGGTAAACCGTTCCTCTATGCCTGTCACTGCTCACTAACTCCCCGAGGGGTAAAAACTTTCTCTCTGCCTGTCTCTGCTCACTAACTCCCCGAGGGGTAAACTCTTTCTCTCTGCCTGTCACTGCTCACTAACTCCCCGAGGGGTAAACCCTTTCTCTCTGCCTGTCAGTGCTCACTGACTCCCCGAGGGGTAAACCCTTTCTCTCTGCCTGTCAGTGCTCACTGACTCCCCGAGGGGTAAACCCTTTCTCTCTGCATGTCACTGCTCACTAACTCCCCGAGGGGTAAACCCTTTCTCTCTGCCTGTCACTGCTCACTAACTCCCCGAGGGGTAAACCCTTTCTCTCTGCCTGTCATTGCTCACTAACTCCCCGAGGGGTTAACCCTTTCTCTCTGCCTGTCACTGCTCACTAACTCCCCGAGGGGTGAACCCTTTCTCTCTGCCTGTCACTGCTCAGTGACTCCCGGAGGAGTAAACCCTTTCTCTCTGCCTGTCACTGCTCACTGACTCCCCGAGGGGTAAACCCTTTCTCTCTGCCTGTCACTGCTCACTAACTCCCCGAGGGGTAAACCCTTTCTCTCTGCCTGTCACTGCTCACTGACTCCCGGAGGGGTAAACCCTTTCTCTCTGCCTGTCACTGCTCACTAACTCCCCGAGGGGTAAACCCTTTCTCTCTGCCTGTCACTGCTCACTAACTCCCCGAGGGGTAAACACTTTCTCTCTGCCTGTCACTGCTCACTAACTCCCCGAGGGGTAAACACTTTCTCTCTGCCTGACACTGCTCACTAACTCCCCGAGGGGTAAACACTTTCTCTCTGCCTGTCACTGCTCACTAACTCCCCGAGGGGTAAACACTTTCTCTCTGCCTGTCACTCCTCAGTTACTCCCCGAGGGGTAAACCCTTTCTCTCTGCCTGTCACTTCTCACTGACTCCCGAGGGGTAAACCGTTCCTCTATGCCTGTCACTGCTCTCTAACTCCCCGAGGGGTAAACTCTTTCTCTCTGCCTGTCACTGCTCACTAACTCCCCGAGGGGTAAACCCTTTCTCTCTGCCTGACACTGCTCACTGACTCCCCGAGGGGTAAACCCTTTCTCTCTGCATGTCACTGCTCACTAACTCCCCGAGGGGTAAACTCTTTCTCTCTGCCCGTCACTGCTCACTAACTCCCCGAGGGGTAAACCCTTTCTCTCTGCCTGTCACTGCTCACTAACTCCCAGAGGGGTAAACCCTTTCTCTCTGCCCGTCACTGCTCACTAACTCCCCGAGGGGTAAACCCTTTCTCTCTGCCTGTCACTGCTTACTAACTCCCCGAGGGGTAAACACTTTCTCTCTGCCTGTCACTGCTCACTGAAACCCCGAGGGGTAAACACTTTCTCTCTGCCTGTCACTGCTCACTAACTCCCCGAGGGGTAAACCCTTTCTCTCTGCCTGACACTGCTCACTGACTCCCCGAGGGGTAAACCCTTTCTCTCTGCATGTCACTGCTCACTAACTCCCCGAGGGGTAAACTCTTTCTCTCTGCCCGTCACTGCTCACTAACTCCCCGAGGGGTAAACCCTTTCTCTCTGCCTGTCACTGCTCACTAACTCCCAGAGGGGTAAACCCTTTCTCTCTGCCCGTCACTGCTCACTAACGCGCCGAGGGGTAAACCCTTTCTCTCTGCCCGTCACGGCTCACTAACTCCCCGAGGGGTAAACACTTTCTCTCTGCCCGTCACTGCTCACTAACTCCCCAAGGGGTAAACCCTTTCCCTCTGCCTGTCACTGCTCACTAACTCACCGAGGGGTAAACCCTTTCTCTCTGCCTGTCACTGCTCACAGACACCCCGAGGGGTAAACACTTTCTCTCTGCCTGTCACCGCTCACTGACTCCCCGAGGGGTAAACCGTTTCTCTCTGCCTGTCACTGCTCACTAACTCCCCGAGGGGTAAACCCTTTCTCTCTGCCTGTCACTGCTCACTGACTCCTGAGGGGTAAAACCTTTCTCTCTGCCTGTCACTGCTCACTAACTCCCCGAGGGGTAAACCCTTTTTCTCTGCCTGTCACTGCTCACTAACTCCCCGAGGGGTAAACACTTTCTCTCTGCCTGTCACTGACTCTCCGAGGGGTAAACCCTTTCTCTCTGCCTGTCACTGCTCACTAACTCCCCGAGGGGTAAACCCTTTCTCTCTGCCTGTCACTGCTCACTGACTCCTGAGGGGTAAACCCTTCCTCTATGCCTGTCACTGCTCACTAACTCCCCGAGGGGTAAACACTTTCTCTCTGCCTGTCTCTGCTCACTAACTCCCCGAGGGGTAAACTCTTTCTCTCTGCCTGTCACTGCTAACTAACACCCCGAGGTGTAAACCCTTTCTCTCTGCCTGTCACTGCTCACAGACTCCCCGAGGGGTAAACCCTTTCTCTCTGCCTGTCACTGCTCAAAAACTCCCCGAGGGGTAAACCCTTTCTCTCTGCCTGTCACTGCTCACTGACTCCCCGAGGGGTAAACCCTTTCTCTCTGCCTGTCACTGCTCACTAACTCCGCGAGGGGTAAACCCTTTCTCTCTGCCTGTCACTGCTCACTGACTCCCCGAGGGGTAAACCCTTTCTCTCTGCCCGTTAGTGCTCACTAACTCCCCGAGGGGTAAACACTTTCTCTCTGCCTGTCACTGCTCACTAACTCCCCGAGGGTAAACCCTTTCTCTCTGCCTGTCACTGCTCACTAACTCCCCGAGGGGTAAACCCTTTCTCTCTGCCCGTCACTGCTCACTGACTCCCCGAGGGGTAAACACTTTCTCTCTGCCTGTCACTGCTCACTAACTCCCCGAGGGGTAAACCCTTTCTCTCTGCCTGTCACTGCTCACTGACTCCCGGAGGGGTAAACCCTTTCTCTCTGCCTGTCACTGCTCAGTAACACCACGAGGGGTAAACCCTTTCTCTCTGCCTGTCACTGCTCATTGACTCCCCGAGGGGTAAACCCTATCTCTCTGCCTGTCACTGCTCACTAACTCCCCGAGGGGTAAACCCTTTCTCTCTGCCTGTCACTGCTCACTAACTCCCCGAGGGGTAAACCCTTTCTCTCTGCCTGTCACTGCTCACTAACTCCCCGAGGGGTAAACCCTTTCTCTCTGCCTGTCACTGCTCACTAACTCCCCGAGGGGTAAACCCTTTCTCTCTGCCTGTCACTGCTCACTAACTCCCCGAGGGGTAAACCGTTCCTCTATGCCTGTCACTGCTCACTAACTCCCCGAGGGGTAAAAACTTTCTCTCTGCCTGTCTCTGCTCACTAACTCCCCGAGGGGTAAACTCTTTCTCTCTGCCTGTCACTGCTCACTAACTCCCCGAGGGGTAAACCCTTTCTCTCTGCCTGTCAGTGCTCACTGACTCCCCGAGGGGTAAACCCTTTCTCTCTGCCTGTCAGTGCTCACTGACTCCCCGAGGGGTAAACCCTTTCTCTCTGCATGTCACTGCTCACTAACTCCCCGAGGGGTAAACCCTTTCTCTCTGCCTGTCACTGCTCACTAACTCCCCGAGGGGTAAACCCTTTCTCTCTGCCTGTCATTGCTCACTAACTCCCCGAGGGGTTAACCCTTTCTCTCTGCCTGTCACTGCTCACTAACTCCCCGAGGGGTGAACCCTTTCTCTCTGCCTGTCACTGCTCAGTGACTCCCGGAGGAGTAAACCCTTTCTCTCTGCCTGTCACTGCTCACTGACTCCCCGAGGGGTAAACCCTTTCTCTCTGCCTGTCACTGCTCACTAACTCCCCGAGGGGTAAACCCTTTCTCTCTGCCTGTCACTGCTCACTGACTCCCGGAGGGGTAAACCCTTTCTCTCTGCCTGTCACTGCTCACTAACTCCCCGAGGGGTAAACCCTTTCTCTCTGCCTGTCACTGCTCACTAACTCCCCGAGGGGTAAACACTTTCTCTCTGCCTGTCACTGCTCACTAACTCCCCGAGGGGTAAACACTTTCTCTCTGCCTGACACTGCTCACTAACTCCCCGAGGGGTAAACACTTTCTCTCTGCCTGTCACTGCTCACTAACTCCCCGAGGGGTAAACACTTTCTCTCTGCCTGTCACTCCTCAGTTACTCCCCGAGGGGTAAACCCTTTCTCTCTGCCTGTCACTTCTCACTGACTCCCGAGGGGTAAACCGTTCCTCTATGCCTGTCACTGCTCTCTAACTCCCCGAGGGGTAAACTCTTTCTCTCTGCCTGTCACTGCTCACTAACTCCCCGAGGGGTAAACCCTTTCTCTCTGCCTGACACTGCTCACTGACTCCCCGAGGGGTAAACCCTTTCTCTCTGCATGTCACTGCTCACTAACTCCCCGAGGGGTAAACTCTTTCTCTCTGCCCGTCACTGCTCACTAACTCCCCGAGGGGTAAACCCTTTCTCTCTGCCTGTCACTGCTCACTAACTCCCAGAGGGGTAAACCCTTTCTCTCTGCCCGTCACTGCTCACTAACTCCCCGAGGGGTAAACCCTTTCTCTCTGCCTGTCACTGCTTACTAACTCCCCGAGGGGTAAACACTTTCTCTCTGCCTGTCACTGCTCACTGAAACCCCGAGGGGTAAACACTTTCTCTCTGCCTGTCACTGCTCACTAACTCCCCGAGGGGTAAACCCTTTCTCTCTGCCTGACACTGCTCACTGACTCCCCGAGGGGTAAACCCTTTCTCTCTGCATGTCACTGCTCACTAACTCCCCGAGGGGTAAACTCTTTCTCTCTGCCCGTCACTGCTCACTAACTCCCCGAGGGGTAAACCCTTTCTCTCTGCCTGTCACTGCTCACTAACTCCCAGAGGGGTAAACCCTTTCTCTCTGCCCGTCACTGCTCACTAACGCGCCGAGGGGTAAACCCTTTCTCTCTGCCCGTCACGGCTCACTAACTCCCCGAGGGGTAAACACTTTCTCTCTGCCCGTCACTGCTCACTAACTCCCCAAGGGGTAAACCCTTTCCCTCTGCCTGTCACTGCTCACTAACTCACCGAGGGGTAAACCCTTTCTCTCTGCCTGTCACTGCTCACAGACACCCCGAGGGGTAAACACTTTCTCTCTGCCTGTCACCGCTCACTGACTCCCCGAGGGGTAAACCGTTTCTCTCTGCCTGTCACTGCTCACTAACTCCCCGAGATATAAACACTTTCTCTCTGCCTGTCACTGCAAAGTAACTCCCCGAGGGGTAAACACTTTCTCTCTGCCTGTCACTGCTAAGTAACTCCCCGAGGTGTAAACACTCTCTCTCTGCCTGTCACTGCTCACTAACTCCCCGAGGGGTAAACCCTTTCTCTGGGCCTGTCACTGCTCACTGACTCCCCGAGGGGTAAACCCTTTCTCTCTGCCCGTCACTGCTCACTAACTCCCCGAGGGGGAAAACCCTTTCTCTGGGCCTGTCACTGCTCACTAACTCCCCGAGGGGTAAACCCTTTCTCTCTGCCTGTCACTGCTCACTAATTCCCCGAGGGGTAAACCCTTTCTCTCTGCCTGTCACTGCTCACTAACTCCCCGAGGGGTAAACCCTTTCTCTCTGCCTGTCACTGCTCACTAATTCCCCGAGGGGTAAACTCTTTCTCTCTGCCTCTCACTGCTCACTAACTCCCCGAGGGGTAAACCCTTTCTCTCTGCCTGTCACTGCTCACTAACTCCCCGAGGGGTAAACCCTTTTTCTCTGCCTGTCACTGCTCACTAACTCCCCGAGGGGTAAACCCTTTTTCTCTGCCTGTCACTGCTCACTGACTCCCCGAGGGGTAAACCCTTTTTCTCTGCCTGTCACTGCTCACTAACTCCCCGAGGGGTAAACACTTTCTCTCTGCCTGTCACTGCTCACTGACTCTCCGAGGGGTAAAACCTTTCTCTCTGCCTGTCACTGCTCACTAACTCCCCGAGGGGTAAACCCTTTTTCTCTGCCTGTCACTGCTCACTAACTCCCCGAGGGGTAAACACTTTCTCTCTGCCTGTCACTGCTCACTGACTCTCCGAGGGGTAAACCCTTTCTCTCTGCCTGTCACTGCTCACTAACTCCCCGAGGGGTAAACCCTTTCTCTCTGCCTGTCACTGCTCACTGACTCCTGAGGGGTAAACCCTTCCTCTATGCCTGTCACTGCTCACTAACTCCCCGAGGGGTAAACACTTTCTCTCTGCCTGTCTCTGCTCACTAACTCCCCGAGGGGTAAACTCTTTCTCTCTGCCTGTCACTGCTAACTAACACCCCGAGGTGTAAACCCTTTCTCTCTGCCTGTCACTGCTCACTGACTCCCCGAGGGGTAAACCCTTTCTCTCTGCCCGTCACTGCTCACTAACTCCCCGAGGGGTAAACCCTTTCTCTCTGCCTGTCACTGCTCAAAAACTCCCCGAGGGGTAAACCCTTTCTCTCTGCCTGTCACTGCTCACAGACTCCCCGAGGGGTAAACCCTTTCTCTCTGCCTGTCACTGCTCAAAAACTCCCCGAGGGGTAAACCCTTTCTCTCTGCCTGTCACTGCTCACTGACTCCCCGAGGGGTAAACCCTTTCTCTCTGCCTGTCACTGCTCACTAACTCCGCGAGGGGTAAACCCTTTCTCTCTGCCTGTCACTGCTCACTGACTCCCCGAGGGGTAAACCCTTTCTCTCTGCCCGTTAGTGCTCACTAACTCCCCGAGGGGTAAACACTTTCTCTCTGCCTGTCACCGCTCACTAACTCCCCGAGGGTAAACCCTTTCTCTCTGCCTGTCACTGCTCACTAACTCCCCGAGGGGTAAACCCTTTCTCTCTGCCCGTCACTGCTCACTGACTCCCCGAGGGGTAAACACTTTCTCTCTGCCTGTCACTGCTCACTAACTCCCCGAGGGGTAAACCCTTTCTCTCTGCCTGTCACTGCTCACTGACTCCCGGAGGGGTAAACCCTTTCTCTCTGCCTGTCACTGCTCAGTAACACCACGAGGGGTAAACCCTTTCTCTCTGCCTGTCACTGCTCATTGACTCCCCGAGGGGTAAACCCTATCTCTCTGCCTGTCACTGCTCACTAACTCCCCGAGGGGTAAACCCTTTCTCTCTGCCTGTCACTGCTCACTAACTCCCCGAGGGGTAAACCCTTTCTCTCTGCCTGTCACTGCTCACTAACTCCCCGAGGGGTAAACCCTTTCTCTCTGCCTGTCACTGCTCACTGACTCCCGGAGGGGTAAACCCTTTCTCTCTGCCTGTCACTGCTCACTAACTCCCCGAGGGGTAAACCGTTCCTCTATGCCTGTCACTGCTCACTAACTCCCCGAGGGGTAAACACTTTCTCTCTGCCTGTCTCTGCTCACTAACTCCCCGAGGGGTAAACTCTTTCTCTCTGCCTGTCACTGCTCACTAACTCCCCGAGGGGTAAATTCTTTCTCTCTGCCTGTCACTGCTAACTAACTCCCCGAGGGGTAAACCCTTTCTCTCTGCCTGTCAGTGCTCACTGACTCCCCGAGGGGTAAACCCTTTCTCTCTGCATGTCACTGCTCACTAACTCCCCGAGGGGTAAACCCTTTCTCTCTGCCTGTCACTGCTCACTAACTCCCCGAGGGGTAAACCCTTTCTCTCTGCCTGTCATTGCTCACTAACTCCCCGAGGGGTTAACCCTTTCTCTCTGCCTGTCACTGCTCACTAACTCCCCGAGGGGTGAACCCTTTCTCTCTGCCTGTCACTGCTCAGTGACTCCCGGAGGAGTAAACCCTTTCTCTCTGCCTGTCACTGCTCACTGACTCCCCGAGGGGTAAACCCTTTCTCTCTGCCTGTCACTGCTCACTAACTCCCCGAGGGGTAAACCCTTTCTCTCTGCCTGTCACTGCTCACTGACTCCCGGAGGGGTAAACCCTTTCTCTCTGCCTGTCACTGCTCACTAACTCCCCGAGGGGTAAACCCTTTCTCTCTGCCTGTCACTGCTCACTAACTCCCCGAGGGGTAAACACTTTCTCTCTGCCTGTCACTGCTCACTAACTCCCCGAGGGGTAAACACTTTCTCTCTGCCTGACACTGCTCACTAACTCCCCGAGGGGTAAACCCTTTCTCTCTGCCTGTCACTGCTCACTAACTCCCCGAGGGGTAAACACTTTCTCTCTGCCTGTCACTCCTCAGTTACTCCCCGAGGGGTAAACCCTTTCTCTCTGCCTGTCACTTCTCACTGACTCCCGAGGGGTAAACCGTTCCTCTATGCCTGTCACTGCTCTCTAACTCCCCGAGGGGTAAACACTTTCTCTCTGCCTGTCTCTGCTCACTAACTCCCCGAGGGGTAAACTCTTTCTCTCTGCCTGTCACTGCTCACTAACTCCCCGAGGTGTAAACCCTTTCTCTCTGCCTGTCACTGCTCACAGACTCCCCGAGGGGTAAACCCTTTCTCTCTGCCTGTCACTGCTCACTAACTCCCCGAGGGGTAAACCCTTTCTCTCTGCCTGTCACTGCTCACTTACTCCCCGAGGGGTAAACCCTTTCTCTCTGACTGTCACTGCTCACTGACTCCCCGAGGGGTAAACACTTTCTCTCTGCCTGTCACTGCTCACTAACACCCCGAGGGGTAAACCCTTTCTCTCTGCCTGTCACTGCTCACTAACTCCCGAGGGGTAAACCCTTTCTCTCTGCCTGTCACTGCTCACTGACTCCCCGAGGGGTAAACCATTTCTCTCTGCCCGTTACTGCTCACTAACTCCCCGAGGGGTAAACACTTTCTCTCTGCCTGTCACTGCTCACTAACTCCCCGAGGGGTAATCCCTTTCTCTCTGCCTGTCACTGCTCACTAACTCCCCGAGGGGTAAACCCTTTCTCTCTGCCCGTCACTGCTCACTGACTCCCCGAGGGGTAAACACTTTCTCTCTGCCTGTCACTGCTCACTAACTCCCCGAGGGGTAAACCCTTTCTCTCTGCCTGTCACTGCTCACTGACTCCCCGAGGGGTAAACCCTTTCTCTCTGCCTGTCACTGCTCACTAACTCCCCGAGGGGTAAACCCTTTCTCTCTGCCTGTCACTGCTCACTAACTCCCCGAGGGGTGAACCCTTTCTCTCTGCCTGTCACTGCTCAGTGACTCCCCGAGGGGTAATCCCTTTCTCTCTGCCTGTCACTGCTCACTGACTCCCCAAGGGGTAAACCCTTTCTCTCTGCCTGTCACTGCTCACTAACTCCCCGAGGGGTAAACACTTTTTCTCTGCCTGTCGCTGCTCACTGACTCCCCGAGGGGTAAACCCTTTCTCTCTGCCTGTCACTGCTCACTAACTCCCCGAGGGGTAAACCCTTTCTCTCTGCCTGTCACTGCTCACTAACTCCCCGAGGGGTAAACCCTTTCTCTCTGCCTGTCTCTGCTCACTAACTCCCCGAGGGGTAAACCCTTTCTCTCTGCCTGTCACTGCTCACTAACTGCGCGAGGGGTAAACCCTTTCTCTCTGCCTGTCACTGCTCACTGTCTCCCCGAGGGGTAAACCCTTTCTCTCTGCCTGTAACTGCTCACTGACTCCCCGAGGGTTAAACACTTTCTCTCTGCCCGTCACTGCTCACTGACTCCCCGAGGGGTAAACACTTCCTCTCTGCCTGTCACTCTTCACTGTCTCCCCGAGGGATAAACCCTTTTCTCTCTGCCTGTCACTGCTCACTAACTCCCTGAAGGGTAAACCCTTTCTCTCTGCCTGTCACTGCTCACTGACTCCCGGAGGAGTAAAACCTTTCTCTCTGCCTGTCACTGCTCACTGACTCCCCGAGGGGTAAACCCTTTCTCTCTGCCTGTCACTGCTCACTAACTCCCCGAGGGGTAAACCCTTTCTCTCTGCCTGTCACTGCTCACTGACTCCCGGAGGGGTAAACCCTTTCTCTCTGCCTGTCACTGCTCACTAACTCCCCGAGGGGTAAACCCTTTCTCTCTGCCTGTCATTGCTCACTAACTCCCCGAGGGGTAAACCCTTTCTCTCTGCCTGTCACTGCTCACTAACTCCCCGAGGGGTAAACCCTTTCTCTCTGCCTGTCACTGCTCACTAACTCCCCAAGGGGTAAACACTTTCTCTCTGCCTGTCACTGCTCACTAACTCCCTGAGGGGTAAACACTTTCTCTCTGCCTGTCACTCCTCAGTTACTCCCCGAGGGGTAAACCCTTTCTCTCTGCCTGTCACTTCTCACTGACTCCCGAGGGGTAAACCGTTCCTCTATGCCTGTCACTGCTCACTAACTCCCCGAGGGGTAAACACTTTCTCTCTGCCTGTCTCTGCTCACTAACTCCCCGAGGGGTAAACTCTTTCTCTCTGCCTGTCACTGCTCACTAACTCCCCGAGGGGTAAACTCTTTCTCTCTGCCTGTCACTGCTAACTAACTCCCCGAGGTGTAAACCCTTTCTCTCTGCCTGTCACTGCTCACAGACTCCCCGAGGGGTAAACCCTTTCTCTCTGCCTGTCACTGCTCACTAACTCCCCGAGGGGTAAACCCTTTCTCTCTGCCTGTCACTGCTCACTGACTCCCCGAGGGGGTAAACCCTTTCTCTCTGCCTGTCACTGCTCACTGACTCCCCGAGGGGTAAACCATTTCTCTCTGCCCGTTACTGCTCACTAACTCCCCGAGGGGTAAACACTTTCTCTCTGCCTGTCACTGCTCACTAACTCCCCGAGGGGTAATCCCTTTCTCTCTGCCTGTCACGGCTCACTGACTCCCCGAGGGGTAAACCCTTTCTCTCTGCCTGTCATTGCTCACTAACTCCCCGAGGGGTTAACCATTTCTCTCTGCCTGTCACTGCTCACTAACTCCCCGAGGGGTAAACCCTTTCTCTCTGCCTGTCACTGCTCAGTGACTCCCCGAGGGGTAAACCCTTTCTCTCTGCCTGTCACTGCTCACTGACTCCCCGAGGGGTAAACCCTTTCTCTCTGCCTGTCACTGCTCACTAACTCCCCGAGGGGTAAACACTTTTTCTCTGCCTGTCGCTGCTCACTGACTCCCCGAGGGGTAAACCCTTTCTCTCAGCCTGTCACTGCTCACTAACTCCCCGAGGGGTAAACCCTTTCTCTCTGCCTGTCAGTGCTCACTAACTCCCCGAGGGGTAAACCCTTTCTCTCTGCCTGTCACTGCTCACTAACTCCCCGAGGGGTAAACCCTTTCTCTCTGCCCATCTCTGCTCACTAACTCCCCGAGGGGTAAACCCTTTCTCTCTGCCTGTCACTGCTCACTAACTCCGCGAGGGGTAAACCCTTTCTCTCTGCCTGTCACTGCTCACTGTCTCCCCGAGGGGTAAACCCTTTCTCTCTGCCTGTCACTGCTCACTGACTCCCCGAGGGTTAAACACTTTCTCTCTGCCCGTCACTGCTCACTGACTCCCCGAGGGGTAAACACTTCCTCTCTGCCTGTCACTCTTCACTATCTCCCCGCGGGATAAACCCTTTTCTCTCTGCCTGTCACTGCTCACTGACTCCCGGAGGGGTAAACCCTTTCTCTCTGCCTGTCACTGCTCACTAACTCCCCGAGGGGTAAACCCTTTCTCTCTGCCTGTCACTGCTCACTAACTCCCCGAGGGGTAAACACTTTCTCTCTGCCTGTCACTGCTCACTAACTCCCCGAGGGGTAAACCCTTTCTCTCTGCCTGTCAGTGCTCACTAACTCCCCGAGGGGTAAACCCTTTCTCTCTGCCTGTCACTGCTCACTAACTCCCCGAGGGGTAAACCCTTTCTCTCTGCCCATCTCTGCTCACTAACTCCCCGAGGGGTAAACCCTTTCTCTCTGCCTGTCACTGCTCACTAACTGCGCGAGGGGTAAACCCTTTCTCTCTGCCTGTCACTGCTCACTGTCTCCCCGAGGGGTAAACCCTTTCTCTCTGCCTGTCACTGCTCACTGACTCCCCGAGGGTTTAAACACTTTCTCTCTGCCCGTCACTGCTCACTGACTCCCCGAGGGGTAAACACTTCCTCTCTGCCTGTCACTCTTCACTATCTCCCCGCGGGATAAACCCTTTTCTCTCTGCCTGTCACTGCTCACTGACACCCGGAGGGGTAAACCCTTTCTCTCTGCCTGTCACTGCTCACTAACTCCCCGAGGGGTAAACCCTTTCTCTCTGCCTGTCACTGCTCACTAACTCCCCGAGGGGTAAACACTTTCTCTCTGCCTGTCACTGCTCACTAACTCCCTGAGGGGTAAACACTTTCTCTCTGCCTGTCACTCCTCAGTTACTCCACGAGGGGTAAACCCTTTCTCTCTGCCTGTCACTTCTCACTGACTCCCGAGGGGTAAACCGTTCCTCTATGCCTGTCACTGCTCACTAACTCCCCGAGGGGTAAACACTTTCTCTCTGCCTGTCTCTGCTCACTAACTCCCCGAGGGGTAAACTCTTTCTCTCTGCCTGTCACTGCTCACTAACTCCCCGAGGGGTAAACTCTTTCTCTCTGCCTGTCACTGCTAACTAACTCCCCGAGGTGTAAACCCTTTCTCTCTGCCTGTCACTGCTCACAGACTCCCCGAGGGGTAAACCCTTTCTCTCTGCCTGTCACTGCTCACTAACTCCCCGAGGGGTAAACCCTTTCTCTCTGCCTGTCACTGCTCAGTAACTCCCCGAGGGGTAAACCCTTTCTCTCTGCCTGTCACTGCTCACTGACTCCCCGAGGGGTAAACCATTTCTCTCTGCCCGTTACTGCTCACTAACTCCCCGAGGGGTAAACACTTTCTCTCTGCCTGTCACTGCTCACTAACTCCCCGAGGGGTAATCCCTTTCTCTCTGCCTGTCACGGCTCACTGACTCCCCGAGGGGTAAACCCTTTCTCTCTGCCTGTCATTGCTCACTAACTCCCCGAGGGGTTAACCATTTCTCTCTGCCTGTCACTGCTCACTAACTCCCCGAGGGGTAAACCCTTTCTCTCTGCCTGTCACTGCTCAGTGACTCCCCGAGGGGTAAACCCTTTCTCTCTGCCTGTCACTGCTCACTAACTCCCCGAGGGGTAAACCCTTTCTCTCTGCCTGTCACTGCTCACTAACTCCCCGAGGGGTAAACCCTTTCTCTCTGCCTGTCACTGCTCACTAACTCCCCGAGGGGTAAACACTTTTTCTCTGCCTGTCGCTGCTCACTGACTCCCCGAGGGGTAAACCCTTTCTCTCAGCCTGTCACTGCTCACTAACTCCCCGAGGGGTAAACCCTTTCTCTCTGCCTGTCACTGCTCACTAACTCCCCGAGGGGTAAACCCTTTCTCTCTGCCTGTCACTGCTCACTAACTCCCCGAGGGGTAAACCCTTTCTCTCTGCCCATCTCTGCTCACTAACTCCCCGAGGGGTAAACCCTTTCTCTCTGCCTGTCACTGCTCACTAACTCCGCGAGGGGTAAACCCTTTCTCTCTGCCTGTCACTGCTCACTAACTGCGCGAGGGGTAAACCCTTTCTCTCTGCCTGTCACTGCTCACTGTCTCCCCGAGGGGTAAACCCTTTCTCTCTGCCTGTCACTGCTCACTGACTCCCCCAGGGTTAAACACTTTCTCTCTGCCCGTCACTGCTCACTGACTCCCCGAGGGGTAAACACTTCCTCTCTGCCTGTCACTCTTCACTATCTCCCCGCGGGATAAACCCTTTTCTCTCTGCCTGTCACTGCTCACTGACTCCCGGAGGAGTAAACACTTTCTCTCTGCCTGTCACTGCTCACTGACTCCCCGAGGGGTAAACCCTTTCTCTCTGCCTGTCACTGCTCACTAACTCCACGAGGGTAAACCCTTTCTCTCTGCCTGTCACTACTCACTGACTCCCGGAGGAGTAAACACTTTCTCTCTGCCTGTCACTGCTCACTAACTCCCCGAGGGGTAAACACTTTCTCTCTGCCTGTCACTGCTCACTGACTCCCCGAGGGGTAAACCCTTTCTCTCTGCCTGTCACTGCTCACTGACTCCCCGAGGGGTAAACCCTTTCTCTCTGCCTGTCACTGCTCACTAACTCCCCGAGGGGTAAACACTTTCTCTCTGCCTGTCACTGCTCACTAACTCCCTGAGGGGTAAACCCTTTCTCTCTGCCTGTCACTGCTCACTGACTCCCCGAGGGGTAAACCCTTTCTCTCTGCCTGTCACTGCTCACTAACTCCCCGAGGGGTAAACCCTTTCTCTCTGCCTGTCACTGCTCACTAACTCCCCGAGGGGTAAACCCTTTCTCTCTGCCTGTCACTGCTCACTAACTCCCCGAGGGGTAAACACTTTCTCTCTGCCTGTCACTGCTCACTAACTCCCTGAGGGGTAAACACTTTCTCTCTGCCTGTCACTCCTCAGTTACTCCCCGAGGGGTAAACCCTTTCTCTCTGCCTGTCACTTCTCACTGACTCCCGAGGGGTAAACCGTTCCTCTATGCCTGTCACTGCTCACTAACTCCCCGAGGGGTAAACACTTTCTCTCTGCCTGTCTCTGCTCACTAACTCCCCGAGGGGTAAACTCTTTCTCTCTGCCTGTCACTGCTCACTAACTCCCCGAGGGGTAAACTCTTTCTCTCTGCCTGTCACTGCTATCTAACTCCCCGAGGTGTAAACACTTTCTCTCTGCCTGTCACTGCTCACAGACTCCCCGAGGGGTAAACCCTTTCTCTCTGCCTGTCACTGCTCACTAACTCCCCGAGGGGTAAACCCTTTCTCTCTGCCTATCACTGCTCACTGACTCCCCGAGGGGGTAAACCCTTTCTCTCTGCCTGTCACTGCTCACTGACTCCCCGAGGGGTAAACCATTTCTCTCTGCCCGTTACTGCTCACTAACTCCCCGAGGGGTAAACACTTTCTCTCTGCCTGTCACTGCTCACTAACTCCCCGAGGGGTAATCCCTTTCTCTCTGCCTGTCACGGCTCACTGACTCCCCGAGGGGTAAACCCTTTCTCTCTGCCTGTCATTGCTCACTAACTCCCCGAGGGGTTAACCATTTCTCTCTGCCTGTCACTGCTCACTAACTCCCCGAGGGGTAAACCCTTTCTCTCTGCCTGTCACTGCTCAGTGACTCCCCGAGGGGTAAACCCTTTCTCTCTGCCTGTCACTGCTCACTGACTCCCCGAGGGGTAAACCCTTTCTCTCTGCCTGTCACTGCTCACTAACTCCCCGAGGGGTAAACACTTTTTCTCTGCCTGTCGCTGCTCACTTACTCCCCGAGGGGTAAACCCTTTCTCTCAGCCTGTCACTGCTCCCTAACTCCCCGAGGGGTAAACCCTTTCTCTCTGCCTGTCACTGCTCACTAACTCCCCGAGGGGTAAACCCTTTCTCTCTGCCCATCTCTGCTCACTAACTCCCCGAGGGGTAAACGCTTTCTCTCTGCCTGTCACTGCTCACTAACTCCCCGAGGGGTAAACCCTTTCTCTCTGCCTGTCACTGCTCACTAACTGCGCGAGGGGTAAACCCTTTCTCTCTGCCTGTCACTGCTCACTGTCTCCCCGAGGGGTAAACCCTTTCTCTCTGCCTGTCACTGCTCACTGACTCCCCGAGGGTTAAACACTTTCTCTCTGCCCGTCACTGCTCACTGACTCCCCGAGGGTTAAACACTTTCTCTCTGCCTGTCACTGCTCACTGACTCCCCGAGGGGTAAACCCTTTCTCTCAGCCTGTCACTGCTCCCTAACTCCCCGAAGGGTAAACACTTTCTCTCTGCCTGTCACTGCTCACTGACTCCCCGAGGGGTAAACCCTTTCTCTCTGCCTGTCACTGCTCACTAACTCCCCGAGGGGTAAACCCTTTCTCTCTGCCTGTCACTGCTCACTAACTCCCCGAGGGGTAAACCCAATCTCTCTGCCTGTCACTGCTCACTAACTGCGCGAGGGGTAAACCCTTTCTCTCTGCCTGTCACTGCTCACTAACTCCCCGAGGGGTAAACCCTTTCTCTCTGCCTGTCACTGCTCACTTACTCCCCGAGGGGTAAACCCTTTCTCTCTGCCTGTCACTTCTCACTAACTCCCCGAGGGGTAAACACTTTCTCTCTGCCTGTCTCTGCTCACTAACTCCCCGAGGGGTAAACTCTTTCTCTCTGCCCGTCACTGCTCACTAACTCCCCGAGGGGTAAACCCTTTCTCTCTGCCTGTCACTGCTCACTAACTCCCCGAGGGGTAAACCCTTTCTCTCTGCCTGTCACTGCTCACTAACTCCCAGAGGGGTAAACCCTTTCTCTCTGCCCGTCACTGCTCACTAACTCCCCGAGGGGTAATCCCTTTCTCTCTGCCTGTCACTGCTCACTAACTCGCCGAGGGGTAAACCCTTTCTCTCTGCCCGTCACGGCTCACTAACTCCCCGAGGGGTAAACACTTTCTCTCTGCCCGTCACTGCTCACTAACTCCCCAAGGGGTAAACCCTTTCCCTCTGCCTGTCACTGCTCACTAACTCCCCGAAGGGTAAACCCTTTCTCTCTGCCTGTCACTGCTCACAGACAAGCTGAGGGGTAAACACTTTCTCTCTGCCTGTCACCGCTCACTAACTCCCCGAGGGGTAAACCCTTTCTCTCTGCCTGTCACTGCTCACTGACTCCCCGAGGGGTAAACCGTTTCTCTCTGCCTGTCACTGCTCACTAACTCCCCGAGGGGTAAACACTTTCTCTCTGCCTGTCACTGCTCACTAACTCCCCGAGGGGTAAACCCTTTCTCTGGGCCTGTCACTGCTCAGTGACTCCCCGAGGGGTAAACCCTTTCTCTCTGCCTGTCACTGCTCACTGACTCCCGGAGGGGTAAACCCTTTCTCTCTGCCTGTCACTGCTCACTAACTCCCCGAGGGGTTAACCCTTTCTCTCTGCCTGTCACTGCTCACTAACTCCCCGAGGGGTAAACACTTTCTCTCTGCCTGTCACTGCTCAGTGACTCCCCGAGGGTTAAACCCTTTCTCTCTGCCTGTCACTGCTCACTGACTCCCCGAGGGGTAAACCCTTTCTCTCTGCCTGTCACTGCTCACTAACTCCCCGTGGGGTAAACACTTTTTCTCTGCCTGTCGCTGCTCACTGACTCCCCGAGGGGTAAACCCTTTCTCTCTGCCTGTCACTGCTCACTAACTCCCCGAGGGGTAAACCCTTTCTCTCTGCCTGTCACTGCTCACTAACTCCCCGAGGGGTAAACCCTTTCTCTCTGCCCATCACTGCTCACTAACTCCCCGAGGGGTAAACACTTTCTCTCTGCCCGTCACTGCTCACTAACTCCCCGAGGGGTAAACCCTTTCTCTCTGCCTGTCACTGCTCACTAACTCCCCGAGGGGAAACCCTTTCTCTCTGCCTGTCACTGCTCACTAACTCGCCGAGGGGTAATCCCTTTCTCTCTGCCTGTCACTGCTCACTGAACTCCCCGAGGGTTAAACCCTTTCTCTCTGCCTGTCACTGCTCACTAACTCCCCGAGGGGTAACCCATTCTCTCTGCCCGTCACTGCTCACTAACTCCCCGAGGGGTAAACCCTTTCTCTCTGCCTGTCACTGCTCACTAACTCCCCGAGGGGTAAACCCTTCTCTCTGCCTGTCAGCTGCTCACTACTCCCGAGGGGTAAACCCTTTCTCTCTGCCCTGTCACCGCTCACTAACTCCCCGAGGGGGTAAACCCTTTCTCTCTGGCCTGTCACTGCTCACTGACTCCCCGAGGGGTAAAACCTTTCTCTCTGCCCGTCACTGCTCACTAACTCCCCGAGGGGTAAACACTTTCTCTCTGCCTGTCACTGTCTCACTAACTCCCCGAGGGTTAAACCCTTTCTCTGCCTGTCACTGCTCACTAACTCCCCGAGGGGTAAACCCTTTCTCTCTGCCTGTCACTGCTCACTGGACCTCCCCGAGGGGTAAACACTTTCTCTCTGCCTGTCACTGCTCCTAACTCCCGAGGGGTTAAACCCTTCTCTCTGCCTGTCACTGCTCACTAACTCCCCGAGGGTAAACACTTTCTCTCTGCCTGTCACTGCTCACTAACTCCCCGAGGGGTAAACCCTTTCTCTCTGCCTGTCACTTGCTCACTAACTCCCCGAGGGGTAAACCCTTTCTCTCTGCCTGTCACTGCTCACTAACTCCCCGAGGGGTAAACCCTTTCTCTCTGCCTGTCACTGCTCACTAACTCCCCGAGGGGTAAACCCTTTCTCTCTGCCTGTCACTGCTCACTAACTCCCCGAGGGGTAAACCCTTTCTCTCTGCCTGTCACTGCTCACTAACTCCCCGAGGGGTAAACCCTTTCTCTCTGCCTGTCACTGCTCACTAACTCCCCGAGGGGTAAACCCTTTCTCTCTGCCTGTCACTGCTCACTAACTCCCCGAGGGGTAAACCCTTTCTCTCTGCCTGTCACTGCTCACTAACTCCCCGAGGGGTAAACCCTTTCTCTCTGCCTGTCACTGCTCACTAACTCCCCGAGGGGTAAACCCTTTCTCTCTGCCTGTCACTGCTCACTAACTCCCCGAGGGGTAAACCCTTTCTCTCTGCCTGTCACTGCTCACTAACTCCCCGAGGGGTAAACCCTTTCTCTCTGCCTGTCACTGCTCACTAACTCCCCGAGGGGTAAACCCTTTCTCTCTGCCTGTCACTGCTCACTAACTCCCCGAGGGGTAAACCCTTTCTCTCTGCCTGTCACTGCTCACTAACTCCCCGAGGGGTAAACCTTTCTCTCTGCCTGTCACTGCTCACTAACTCCCCGAGGGGTAAACCCTTTCTCTCTGCCT
Source organism: Carcharodon carcharias (assembly GCF_017639515.1). Taxonomy (NCBI): domain Eukaryota; kingdom Metazoa; phylum Chordata; class Chondrichthyes; order Lamniformes; family Lamnidae; genus Carcharodon; species Carcharodon carcharias. The sequence continues at coordinate 19,084 of NC_054471.1, read as the reverse complement.
GTCACTGCTCACTAACTCCCCGAGGGGTAAACCCTTTCTCTCTGCCTGTCACTGCTCACTAACTCCCCGAGGGGTAAACCCTTTCTCTCTGCCTGTCACTGCTCACTAACTCCCCGAGGGGTAAACCCTTTCTCTCTGCCTGTCACTGCTCACTAACTCCCCGAGGGGTAAACCCTTTCTCTCTGCCTGTCACTGCTCACTAACTCCCCGAGGGGTAAACCCTTTCTCTCTGCCTGTCACTGCTCACTAACTCCCCGAGGGGTAAACCCTTTCTCTCTGCCTGTCACTGCTCACTAACTCCCCGAGGGGTAAACCCTTTCTCTCTGCCTGTCACTGCTCACTAACTCCCCGAGGGGTAAACCCTTTCTCTCTGCCTGTCACTGCTCACTAACTCCCCGAGGGGTAAACCCTTTCTCTCTGCCTGTCACTGCTCACTAACTCCCCGAGGGGTAAACCCTTTCTCTCTGCCTGTCACTGCTCACTAACTCCCCGAGGGGTAAACCCTTTCTCTCTGCCTGTCACTGCTCACTAACTCCCCGAGGGGTAAACCCTTTCTCTCTGCCTGTCACTGCTCACTAACTCCCCGAGGGGTAAACCCTTTCTCTCTGCCTGTCACTGCTCACTAACTCCCCGAGGGGTAAACCCTTTCTCTCTGCCTGTCACTGCTCACTAACTCCCCGAGGGGTAAACCCTTTCTCTCTGCCTGTCACTGCTCACTAACTCCCCGAGGGGTAAACCCTTTCTCTCTGCCTGTCACTGCTCACTAACTCCCCGAGGGGTAAACCCTTTCTCTCTGCCTGTCACTGCTCACTAACTCCCCGAGGGGTAAACCCTTTCTCTCTGCCTGTCACTGCTCACTAACTCCCCGAGGGGTAAACCCTTTCTCTCTGCCTGTCACTGCTCACTAACTCCCCGAGGGGTAAACCCTTTCTCTCTGCCTGTCACTGCTCACTAACTCCCGAGGGGTAAACCCTTTCTCTCTGCCTGTCACTGCTCACTAACTCCCCGAGGGGTAAACCCTTTCTCTCTGCCTGTCACTGCTCACTAACTCCCCGAGGGGTAAACCCTTTCTCTCTGCCTGTCACTGCTCACTAACTCCCCGAGGGGTAAACCCTTTCTCTCTGCCTGTCACTGCTCACTAACTCCCCGAGGGGTAAACCCTTTCTCTCTGCCTGTCACTGCTCACTAACTCCCCGAGGGGTAAACCCTTTCTCTCTGCCTGTCACTGCTCACTAACTCCCCGAGGGGTAAACCCTTTCTCTCTGCCTGTCACTGCTCACTAACTCCCCGAGGGGTAAACCCTTTCTCTCTGCCTGTCACTGCTCACTAACTCCCCGAGGGGTAAACCCTTTCTCTCTGCCTGTCACTGCTCACTAACTCCCCGAGGGGTAAACCCTTTCTCTCTGCCTGTCACTGCTCACTAACTCCCCGAGGGGTAAACCCTTTCTCTCTGCCTGTCACTGCTCACTAACTCCCCGAGGGGTAAACCCTTTCTCTCTGCCTGTCACTGCTCACTAACTCCCCGAGGGGTAAACCCTTTCTCTCTGCCTGTCACTGCTCACTAACTCCCCGAGGGGTAAACCCTTTCTCTCTGCCTGTCACTGCTCACTAACTCCCCGAGGGGTAAACCCTTTCTCTCTGCCTGTCACTGCTCACTAACTCCCCGAGGGGTAAACCCTTTCTCTCTGCCTGTCACTGCTCACTAACTCCCCGAGGGGTAAACCCTTTCTCTCTGCCTGTCACTGCTCACTAACTCCCCGAGGGGTAAACCCTTTCTCTCTGCCTGTCACTGCTCACTAACTCCCCGAGGGGTAAACCCTTTCTCTCTGCCTGTCACTGCTCACTAACTCCCCGAGGGGTAAACCCTTTCTCTCTGCCTGTCACTGCTCACTAACTCCCCGAGGGGTAAACCCTTTCTCTCTGCCTGTCACTGCTCACTAACTCCCCGAGGGGTAAACCCTTTCTCTCTGCCTGTCACTGCTCACTAACTCCCCGAGGGGTAAACCCTTTCTCTCTGCCTGTCACTGCTCACTAACTCCCCGAGGGGTAAACCCTTTCTCTCTGCCTGTCACTGCTCACTAACTCCCCGAGGGGTAAACCCTTTCTCTCTGCCTGTCACTGCTCACTAACTCCCCGAGGGGTAAACCCTTTCTCTCTGCCTGTCACTGCTCACTAACTCCCCGAGGGGTAAACCCTTTCTCTCTGCCTGTCACTGCTCACTAACTCCCCGAGGGGTAAACCCTTTCTCTCTGCCTGTCACTGCTCACTAACTCCCCGAGGGGTAAACCCTTTCTCTCTGCCTGTCACTGCTCACTGACTCCCGAGGGGTAAACCCTTTCTCTCTGCCTGTCACTGCTCACTAACTCCCCGAGGGGTAAAACCTTTCTCTCTGCCTGTCACTGCTCACTAACTCCCCGAGGGGTAAACCCTTTCTCTCTGCCTGTCACTGCTCACTAACTCCCCGAGGGGTAAACCCTTTCTCTCTGCCTGTCACTGCTCACTAACTCCCCGAGGGGTAAACCCTTTCTCTCTGCCTGTCACTGCTCACTAACTCCCCGAGGGGTAAACCCTTTCTCTCTGCCTGTCACTGCTCACTAACTCCCCGAGGGGTAAACCCTTTCTCTCTGCCTGTCACTGCTCACTAACTCCCCGAGGGGTAAACCCTTTCTCTCTGCCTGTCACTGCTCACTAACTCCCCGAGGGGTAAACCCTTTCTCTCTGCCTGTCACTGCTCACTAACTCCCCGAGGGGTAAACCCTTTCTCTCTGCCTGTCACTGCTCACTAACTCCCCGAGGGGTAAACCCTTTCTCTCTGCCTGTCACTGCTCACTAACTCCCCGAGGGGTAAACCCTTTCTCTCTGCCTGTCACTGCTCACTAACTCCCCGAGGGGTAAACCCTTTCTCTCTGCCTGTCACTGCTCACTAACTCCCCGAGGGGTAAAACCTTTCTCTCTGCCTGTCACTGCTCACTAACTCCCCGAGGGGTAAACCCTTTCTCTCTGCCTGTCACTGCTCACTAACTCCCCGAGGGGTAAACCCTTTCTCTCTGCCTGTCACTGCTCACTAACTCCCCGAGGGGTAAACCCTTTCTCTCTGCCTGTCACTGCTCACTAACTCCCCGAGGGGTAAACCCTTTCTCTCTGCCTGTCACTGCTCACTAACTCCCCGAGGGGTAAACCCTTTCTCTCTGCCTGTCACTGCTCACTAACTCCCCGAGGGGTAAACCCTTTCTCTCTGCCTGTCACTGCTCACTAACTCCCCGAGGGGTAAACCCTTTCTCTCTGCCTGTCACTGCTCACTAACTCCCCGAGGGGTAAACCCTTTCTCTCTGCCTGTCACTGCTCACTAACTCCCCGAGGGGTAAACCCTTTCTCTCTGCCTGTCACTGCTCACTAACTCCCCGAGGGGTAAACCCTTTCTCTCTGCCTGTCACTGCTCACTAACTCCCCGAGGGGTAAACCCTTTCTCTCTGCCTGTCACTGCTCACTAACTCCCCGAGGGGTAAACCCTTTCTCTCTGCCTGTCACTGCTCACTAACTCCCCGAGGGGTAAACCCTTTCTCTCTGCCTGTCACTGCTCACTAACTCCCCGAGGGGTAAACCCTTTCTCTCTGCCTGTCACTGCTCACTAACTCCCGAGGGGTAAACCCTTTCTCTCTGCCTGTCACTGCTCACTAACTCCCGAGGGGTAAACCCTTTCTCTCTGCCTGTCACTGCTCACTAACTCCCCGAGGGGTAAACACTTTCTCTCTGCCTGTCACTGCTCACTAACTCCCCGAGGGGTAAACCCTTTCTCTCTGCCTGTCACTGCTCACTAACTCCCCGAGGGGTAAACCCTTTCTCTCTGCCTGTCACTGCTCACTAACTCCCCGAGGGGTAAACCCTTTCTCTCTGCCTGTCACTGCTCACTAACTCCCCGAGGGGTAAACCCTTTCTCTCTGCCTGTCACTGCTCACTAACTCCCCGAGGGGTAAACCCTTTCTCTCTGCCTGTCACTGCTCACTTACTCCCCGAGGGGTAAACCCTTTCTCTCTGCCTGTCACTGCTCACTAACTCCCCGAGGGGTAAACACTTTCTCTCTGCCTGTCACTGCTCACTGACTCCCCGAGGGGTAAACCCTTTCTCTCTGCCTGTCACTGCTCACTAACTCCCCGAGGGGTAAACACTTTCTCTCTGCCTGTCACTGCTCACTAACTCCCCGAGGGGTAAACCCTTTCTCTCTGCCTGTCACTGCTCACTGACTCCCCGAGGGGTAAACCCTTTCTCTCTGCCTGTCACTGCTCACTAACTCCCGAGGGGTAAACCCTTTCTCTCTGCCTGTCACTGCTCACTAACTCCCCGAGGGGTAAACCCTTTCTCTCTGCCTGTCACTGCTCACTAACTCCCCGAGGGGTAAACACTTTCTCTCTGCCTGTCACTGCTCACTGACTCCCCGAGGGGTAAACCCTTTCTCTCTGCCTGTCACTGCTCACTGACTCCCCGAGGGGTAAACCCTTTCTCTCTGCCTGTCACTGCTCACTAACTCCCCGAGGGGTAAACCCTTTCTCTCTGCCTGTCACTGCTCACTGACTCCCCGAGGGGTAAACCCTTTCTCTCTGCCTGTCACTGCTCACTAACTCCCCGAGGGGTAAACCCTTTCTCTCTGCCTGTCACTGCTCACTAACTCCCCGAGGGGTAAACCCTTTCTCTCTGCCTGTCACTGCTCACTAACTCCCCGAGGGGTAAACCCTTTCTCTCTGCCTGTCACTGCTCACTAACTCCCCGAGGGGTAAACCCTTTCTCTCTGCCTGTCACTGCTCACTAACTCCCCGAGGGGTAAACCCTTTCTCTCTGCCTGTCACTGCTCACTAACTCCCCGAGGGGTAAACCCTTTCTCTCTGCCTGTCACTGCTCACTAACTCCCCGAGGGGTAAACCCTTTCTCTCTGCCTGTCACTGCTCACTAACTCCCCGAGGGGTAAACCCTTTCTCTCTGCCTGTCACTGCTCACTAACTCCCCGAGGGGTAAACCCTTTCTCTCTGCCTGTCACTGCTCACTAACTCCCCGAGGGGTAAACCCTTTCTCTCTGCCTGTCACTGCTCACTAACTCCCCGAGGGGTAAACCCTTTCTCTCTGCCTGTCACTGCTCACTAACTCCCCGAGGGGTAAACCCTTTCTCTCTGCCTGTCACTGCTCACTAACTCCCCGAGGGGTAAACCCTTTCTCTCTGCCTGTCACTGCTCACTAACTCCCCGAGGGGTAAACCCTTTCTCTCTGCCTGTCACTGCTCACTAACTCCCCGAGGGGTAAACCTTTCTCTCTGCCTGTCACTGCTCACTAACTCCCCGAGGGGTAAACCCTTTCTCTCTGCCTGTCACTGCTCACTAACTCCCCGAGGGGTAAACCCTTTCTCTCTGCCTGTCACTGCTCACTAACTCCCCGAGGGGTAAACCCTTTCTCTCTGCCTGTCACTGCTCACTAACTCCCCGAGGGGTAAACCCTTTCTCTCTGCCTGTCACTGCTCACTAACTCCCCGAGGGGTAAACCCTTTCTCTCTGCCTGTCACTGCTCACTAACTCCCCGAGGGGTAAACCCTTTCTCTCTGCCTGTCACTGCTCACTAACTCCCCGAGGGGTAAACCCTTTCTCTCTGCCTGTCACTGCTCACTAACTCCCCGAGGGGTAAACCCTTTCTCTCTGCCTGTCACTGCTCACTAACTCCCCGAGGGGTAAACCCTTTCTCTCTGCCTGTCACTGCTCACTGACTCCCCGAGGGGTAAACACTTTCTCTCTGCCTGTCACTGCTCACTAACTCCCCGAGGGGTAAACCCTTTCTCTCTGCCTGTCACTGCTCACTAACTCCCCGAGGGGTAAACCCTTTCTCTCTGCCTGTCACTGCTCACTAACTCCCCGAGGGGTAAACCCTTTCTCTCTGCCTGTCACTGCTCACTAACTCCCCGAGGGGTAAACCCTTTCTCTCTGCCTGTCACTGCTCACTAACTCCCCGAGGGGTAAACCCTTTCTCTCTGCCTGTCACTGCTCACTAACTCCCCGAGGGGTAAAACCTTTCTCTCTGCCTGTCACTGCTCACTAACTCCCCGAGGGGTAAAACCTTTCTCTCTGCCTGTCACTGCTCACTAACTCCCGAGGGGTAAACCTTTCTCTCTGCCTGTCACTGCTCACTAACTCCCCGAGGGGTAAACCCTTTCTCTCTGCCTGTCACTGCTCACTGATTCCCCGAGGGGTAAACCCTTTCTCTCTGCCTGTCACTGCTCACTAACTCCCCGAGGGGTAAACCCTTTCTCTCTGCCTGTCACTGCTCACTAACTCCCCGAGGGGTAAACCCTTTCTCTCTGCCTGTCACTGCTCACTAACTCCCCGAGGGGTAAACCCTTTCTCTCTGCCTGTCACTGCTCACTTACTCCCCGAGGGGTAAACCCTTTCTCTCTGCCTGTCACTGCTCACTAACTCCCCGAGGGGTAAACCCTTTCTCTCTGCCTGTCACTGCTCACTAACTCCCCGAGGGGTAAACCCTTTCTCTCTGCCTGTCACTGCTCACAGACTCCCCGAGGGGTAAACCCTTTCTCTCTGCCTGTCACTGCTCACTAACTCCCCGAGGGGTAAACCCTTTCTCTCTGCCTGTCACTGCTCACTAACTCCCCGAGGGGTAAACACTTTCTCTCTGCCTGTCACTGCTCACTAACTCCCCGAGGGGTAAACCCTTTTTCTCTGCCTGTCACTGTTCACTAACTCCCCGAGGGGTAAACCCTTCTCTCTGCCTGTCACTGCTCACTAACTCCCCGAGGGGTAAACCCTTTCTCTCTGCCTGTCACTGCTCACTAACTCCCCGAGGGGTAAACCCTTTCTCTCTGCCTGTCACTGCTCACTAACTCCCCGAGGGGTAAACCCTTTTTCTCTGCCTGTCACTGTTCACTAACTCCCCGAGGGGTAAACCCTTCTCTCTGCCTGTCACTGCTCACTAACTCCCCGAGGGGTAAACCCTTTCTCTCTGCCCGTCACTGCTCACTGACTCCCGAGGGGTAAACCCTTTCTCTCTGCCTGTCACTGCTCACTAACTCCCCGAGGGGTAAACCCTTTCTCTCTGCCTGTCACTGCTCACTAACTCCCCGAGGGGTAAACCCTTTCTCTCTGCCTGTCACTGCTCACTAACTCCCCGAGGGGTAAACCTTTCTCTCTGCCTGTCACTGCTCACTAACTCCCCGAGGGGTAAACCCTTTCTCTCTGCCTGTCACTGCTCACTAACTCCCCGAGGGGTAAACCTTTCTCTCTGCCTGTCACTGCTCACTAACTCCCCGAGGGGTAAACCCTTTCTCTCTGCCTGTCACTGCTCACTAACTCCCCGAGGGGTAAACCCTTTCTCTCTGCCTGTCACTGCTCACTGAACTCCCCGAGGGGTAAACCCTTTCTCTCTGCCTGTCACTGCTCACTAACTCCCCGAGGGGTAAACACTTTCTCTCTGCCTGTCACTGCTCACTAACTCCCCGAAGGGTAAACACTTTCTCTCTGCCTGTCACTGCTCACTAACTCCCCGAGGGGTAAACCCTTTCTTTCTGCCTGTCACTGCTCACAGACACCCCGAGGGGTAAACCCTTTCTCTCTGCCTGTCACTGCTCAATAACTCCCCGAGGGGTAAACCCTTTCTCTCTGCCTGTCAATGATCACTAACTCCCCGAGGGGTAAACCCTTTCTCTCTGCCTGTCACTGCTCACTAACTCCCCGAGGGGTAAACCCTTTCTCTCTGCCTGTCACTGCTCACTAACTCCCCGAGGGGTAAACCCTTTCTCTCTGCCTGTCACTGCTCACTGACTCCCCGAGGGGTAAACCCTTTCTCTCTGCCTGTCACTGCTCACTAACTCCCCGAGGGGTAAACCCTTTCTCTCTGCCTGTCACTGCTCACTAACTCCCCGAGGGGTAAACCCTTTCTCTCTGCCTGTCACTGCTCACTAACTCCCCGAGGGGTAAACACTTTCTCTCTGCCTGTCACTGCTCACTAACTCCCCGAGGGGTAAACCCTTTCTCTCTGCCTGTCACTGCTCACTAACTCCCCGAGGGGTAAACCCTTTCTCTCTGCCTGTCACTGCTCACTAACTCCCCGAGGGGTAAACCCTTTCTCTCTGCCCGTCTTTGCTCACTAACTCCCGAGGGGTAAACCCTTTCTCTCTGCCTGTCACTGCTCACTAACTCCCCGAGGGGTAAACCCTTTCTCTCTGCCTGTCACTGCTCACTAACTCCCCGAGGGGTAAACCCTTTCTCTCTGCCCGTCACTGCTCACTGATTCCACGAGGGGTAACCCCTTTCTCTCTGCCTGTCACTGCTCACTAACTCCCCGAGGGGTAAACACTTTCTCTCTGCCTGTCACTGCTCACTAACTCCCCGAAGGGTAAACCCTTTCTCTCTGCCTGTCACTGCTCACTAACTCCCCGAGGGGTAAACCCTTTCTCTCTGCCCGTCACTGCTCACTAACTCCCCGAGAGGTAAACACTTTCTCTCTGCCTGTCACTGCTCACTAACTCCCCGAGGGGTAAACCCTTTCTCTCTGCCTGTCACTGCTCACTAACTCCACGAGGGTAAACCCTTTCTCTCTGCCTGTCACTACTCACTGACTCCCCGAGGGGTAAACCCTTTCTCTCTGCCTGTCACTGCTCACTAACTCCCCAAGGGGTAAACCCTTTCTCTCTGCCTGTCACTGCTCACTAACTCCCCGAGGGGTAAACCCTTTCTCTCTGCCTGTCACTGCTCACTAACTCCCCGAGGGGTAAACCCTTTCTCTCTGCCTGTCACTGCTCACTAACTCCCCGAGGGGTAAACCCTTTCTCTCTGCCTGTCACTGCTCACTAACTCCCCGAGGGGTAAACCCTTTCTCTCTGCCTGTCACTGCTCACTAACTCCCCGAGGGGTAAACCCTTTCTCTCTGCCTGTCACTGCTCACTAACTCCCCGAGGGGTAAACCCTTTCTCTCTGCCTGTCACTGCTCACTGACTCCCCGAGGGGTAAACCCTTTCTCTCTGCCTGTCACTGCTCACTAACTCCCCGAGGGGTAAACCCTTTCTCTCTGCCTGTCACTGCTCACTAACTCCCCGAGGGGTAAACCCTTTCTCTCTGCCTGTCACTGCTCACTAACTCCCCGAGGGGTAACCCCTTCTCTCTGCCTGTCACTGCTCACTAACTCCCCGAGGGGTAAACCCTTTCTCTCTGCCTGTCACTGCTCACTAACTCCCCGAGGGGTAAACCCTTTCTCTCTGCCTGTCACTGCTCACTAACTCCCCGAGGGGTAAACCCTTTCTCTCTGCCTGTCACTGCTCACTAACTCCCCGAGGGGTAAACACTTTCTCTCTGCCCGTCACTGCTCACTGACTCCCCGAGGGTTAAACCCTTTCTCTCTGCCCGTCACTGCTCACTGATTCCCCGAGGGGTAAACCCTTTCTCTCTGCCTGTCACTGCTCACTAACTCCCCGAGGGGTAAACCCTTTCTCCTTGATGTCACTGCTCACTAACTCCCCGAGGGGTAAACCCTTTCTCTCTGCCTGTCACTGCTCACTAACTCCCCGAGGGGTAAACCCTTTCTCTCTGCCTGTCACTGCTCACTGACTCCCCGAGGGGTAAACCCTTTCTCTCTGCCTATCACTGCTCACTAACTCCCCGAGGGGTAAACCCTTTCTCTCTGCCTGTCACTGCTCACTAACTCCCCGAGGGGTTAACCCTTTCTCTCTGCCCGTCACTGCTCACTAACTCCCCGAGAGGTAAACCCTTTCTCTCTGCCCGTCACTGCTCACTAACTCCCCGAGGGGTAAACCCTTTCTCTCTGCCCGTCACTGCTCACTAACTCCCCGAGGGGTAAACCCTTTCTCTCTGCCTGTCACTGCTCACTGACTCCCCGAGGGGTAAACCCTTTCTCTCTGCCTGTCACTGCTCACTAACTCCCCGGGGGTAAACCCTTTCTCTCTGCCTGTCACTGCTCACTAACTCCCCGAGGGGTAAACCCTTTCTCTCTGCCTGTCACTGCTCACTAACTCCCCGAGGGGTAAACCCTTTCTCTCTGCCTGTCACTGCTCACTAACTCCCCGAGGGGTAAATCCTTTCTCTCTGCCTGTCACTGCTCACTAACTCCCCGAGGGGTAAACCCTTTCTCTCTGCCTGTCACTGCTCACTAACTCCCCGAGGGGTAAACCCTTTCTCTCTGCCTGTCACTGCTCACTGACTCCCCGAGGGGTAAACCCTTTCTCTCTGTCTGTCACTGCTCACTAACTCCCCGAGGAGTAAACCCTTTCTCTCTGCCTGTCACTGCTCACTAACTCCCCGAGGGGTAAACCCTTTCTCTCTGCCTGTCACTGCTCACTAACTCCCCGAGGGGTAAACCCTTTCTCTCTGCCCGTCACTGCTCACTAACTCCCCGAGGGGTAAACACTTTCTCTCTGCCTGTCACTGCTCACTGACTCCCCGAGGGGTAAACCCTTTCTCCCTCTCTCTCTCAGCACAAACAGCTCTCGAAACTTCGATCAATTCATTCCTTTTAAGTTACAAAACTTCAGTAGGGGGCCTTTCACGTCCCCATTATCCTGCCACATGTTTCCAATACCTGTTGGTGGCCTCTGGGAGAGATCGATCTGCCAATGGGACTGGTGTCACTCAGTGAGATGTTTTTGGATTAGTTTAGTTTGATGCAGATACAGACTCACAATGAGTACTGGAGCTTTATCAGATTTATCGTTAGTCTGATCTTCCACCGCTCCTTGGAGTGCAACGGCGGCTCGTTCAGCTTCCCATCTTGTTGTTTCATTCTGTGGATCAGCTTTCACCTCCCCCTTTCCTCAACAAACTCCAGTTCATCCTTCTCAGTCATTTTCACATTTGCACATTAAACAGGGACCCCCAGTTCCCCCGAGACACTCCGTCTCCTACAACAGGGACCCCCAGTTTCCCCGAGACATTCCGTCTCCAACAACAGGGACCCCCAGTTCCCCCGAGCACCCAACTGTCCACCTGAATCCCCCTGTCTGAAACATTCGGCTCCACCCTGTTAGACCTCCATTCTAGTCTGACACAAACAACTGGAGAGTATCTTTCCAAATGAAAATACTCACCAGATCATTGTTCCACCTTCACAGAGGTCTGGGCGAATCCTGCTGACTACGCCAATTGAGGAAGGTGTTCCCTCCAATCCTGAACTAGGCTAACTGAAGAGGAGAAACTACAATCTCCGACCACATAGCGACCAGAGAGACTCAGGCTTCCCTTCACGGTTTTATTCAAGCATATGTAATGGAGCTGCAATCATTCCTGAAAATGACCAGCTCCCAGATTGATTACATTTCATTACTTTTGTGCTTTTTCTTATCACAATACATTTGAGTACATTTGAATATATCCAATCGGTAACCGACACAGGTACCATGTTAAAACCTTCCTATTGAGTACATAAACATGTGATTTTGCTAACCAATTATTCTATAGGGTGTATATATAATTATATTATCCAATCAAAATTAAAATACGTACGCAAAGACCTTGGTCCTCACAACTCAAGACTGCTTGTGTTTCATTAAAGCCCTCTCTTGTCTTTGTATGTCCTCCCATATCTAAGCTAAACCATCTGCCCCGTCACTATCTGAGAGAGGAGTATATCTAATCTAACTTTATGTTATGCTTCATCTCCAGTCCAGCTCTCAAGGCTTCAACGCACCATCACACCATTTGAAAGGTTCTACCTGTCTCTGGATATTAGCTCATGTCTTGAAACTTTATAAATCACACAAACTCAAAGCTCCTTTGTGTGCACTGTCCATCTGCTTATTCTCAGCTGTCAATAGGTTTAGCATCCATGGCTGCCTGGAGATTTTAAGTGTTCATCAGTAAATTCTTACAATATTCTCATTTAGCATTTTTAATTTCCCCCTAACAATATACATTAAAAATATATATATTATTGGAAAAAGTGGGGTATCGGAAAGGGGGTGGGGATGGAGGAGAGAGTTCAAGATCTAAAGTTGTTGAATTCAATATTCAGTCCGGAAGGCTGTAAAGTCCCTAGTCGGAAGATGAGGTGCTGTTCCTCCAGTTTGCGTTGGGCTTCACTGGAGCAATGCAGCAAGCCAAGGACAGACATGTGGGCAAGAGAGCAGGGTGGAGTGTTGAAATGGCAAGCGACAGGGAGGTTTGCGTCATTCTTGCGGACAGACCGAAGGTGTTCCGCAAAGCGGTCGCCCAGTCTGCGTTTGGTCTCTCCAATGTAGAGGAAACCGCATTGGGAGCAGCGAATGCAGTAGACTAAATTGAGGGAAGTGCAAGTGAAATGCTGCTTCACTTGGAAGGAGTGTTTGGGCCCTTGGACGGTGAGGAGGGGGGAAGTAAAGGGGCAGGTGTTGCACCTTCTGCGGTTGCATGGGAAGGTGCTGTGGGAGGGGGTTAAGGAGTACGGGTGATTGAGGAGTGGATCAGGGTGTCCCGGAGGGAGCGATCCCTACCGAATGCCAACAGGGGAGGTGAAGGGAAGATGTGTTTGGTGGTGGCATCATGCTGGAGTTGGCGGAAATGGCGGAGGATGATCCTTTGAATGCGGAGGCTGGTGGGGTGATAAGTGAGGACAAGGGGGACCCTATCATGTTTCTGGGAGGGAGGAGAAGGCGTGAGGGTGGATGCGTGGGAGATGGGCCGGACACGGTTGAGGGCCCTGTCAACGACCGTGGGTGGAAAACCTCGGTTAAGGAAGAAGGAGGACATGTCAGAGGAACTGTTTTTGAAGGTAGCATCATCGGAACAGATGCGACGGAGGCGAAGGAACTGAGAGAATGGGATGGAGTCCTTACAGGAAGCGGGGTGTGAGGAGCTGTAGTCGAGATAGCTGTGGGTGTCGGTGGGTTTGTAGTGGATATTGGTGGACAGTCTATCACCAGAAATTGAGACAGAGAAGTCAAGGAAGGGAAGGGAAGTGTCAGAGATGGACCATGTGAAAATGATGGAGGGGTGGAGATTGGAAGCAAAATTAATAAATTTTTCCAGGTCCAGGCGAGAGCATGAAGCGGCACCATATATTTCTTTTCCTACCTATTTTTAAATGTATTTCCATCCATTGTTTTATCTCTACCTTTTAGCCTATTACTATCCCTTCCCCCACCGCACCCCCACTAGGGCTATCTGTACATTCACCCCCACCCCCACTAGGTCTATCAGTACCTTCACCCACCCCCACTTGGGCTTTCTGTACCTTCACCCCACCCCCACTAGGGGTATCTGTACCTTCACCCCACCCCACCCCCACTAGGGCTATCTGTACCTTCACCCCACCCCACTAGGGCTATCTGTACCTTCACCCCACCCCCACTAGGGCTGTCTGTACCTTAATCGCACCCCAACTAGGGCTATCTGTGCCTTCCCCCCCACCCCACCCCCACTAGGTCTATCTGTACCTTCACCCCACCCCCACTAGGGCTATCTGTACCTTCACCCCACCCCCACTAGGGCTATCTGTACCTTCACCCCACCCCCACTAGGCTATCTGTACCTGCCCCCCACCCCACATCCACTAGGGCTATCTGTACCTTCACCCCACCCCACGCCAACTAGGGCTATCTGTACCTTCACCCCACCCCCAATAGGGCTATCTGTACCTTCAACCCACCCCCACCCGCACTAGGGCTATCTGTACCTTCACCCCACCCCACCCCCAACTAGGGCTATCTGTACCTTCACCCCACTCCCAATAGGGCTATCTGTACCTTCAACCCACCCCCACCCCCACTAGGGCTATCTGTAACTTCCCCCCACCCCCACTACGGCTATCTGTACCTTCCCCCAACCCCACCCCCACTAGGGCTATCTGTACCTTCACCCCACCCCCACTAGGGCTATCTGTACATTCCCCCCACCCCCACCCCCACTAGGGCTATCTGTACCTTCCCCCCACCCCACACCCACTAGGGCTATCTGTACCTTCAACCCACCCCAACTTGCGCTATCTGTACCTTCCCCCACCCCACCCCCACTAGGGCTATCTTTACCTTCTCCCACCCCCACTAGGGCTATCTGTACCTTCACCCCAACCCCACTAGGGCTATCTGTACCTTCACACCACCCCCATTAGGGCTATCTGTACCTTCACCCCACCCCCACTCCCACTAGGGCAATCTGTACCTTCACCCCAGCCACACTAGGGCTATCTGTACCTTCACCCCAACCCAACCCCACTAGGTCTATCTGTACCTTCACCCCACCCCACCCCATCTAGGGGTATCTGTACCTTCACCCACCCCACCCCCACTAGGGCTATCTGTACCTTCCCCCCACCCCACACCGACTAGGGCTATCTGTACGTTACACCCACCCCACCCCCAATAGGCTTTCTGTACGTTCACATCCACCACACCCCCACTAGGTGTCTCAGTACCTTCCCCCCACCCCCACCCCCACCAGGGCTATCTGTACCTTCCCCCCACCCCACCCCCACTAGGTCTATCTGTACCTTCCCCCCACCCCCACTAGGGCTATCTGTACCTTCACCCCAACACCACCCCCACTAGGGCTATCTGTACCTTCCCTCCACCCACACCCACTAGGGCTATCTGTACATTCACCCCACCCCCACTAGGGCTATCTGTACCTTCCCCCACCCCCACTAGGGCTATCTGTACCTTCACCCCACCCCCACTAGGTTATCTTTAGCTTCTCCCTACCCACCCCCACTAGGGCTATCTGTACCTTCCCCCAACCCCACCCCCACTAGGCTATCTGTGCCTTCCCCCACCCCACCCCCACGAGGACTATCTGTACCTTCACCCCACCTCCACTAGGCTATCTGTACCTTCACCCCACCCCCCACCCCCACTAGGGCTATCTGTACCTTCCCACCACCCTCACCCCCACTAGGGCTATCTGTACCTTCACCCCACCCCCACTAGGGCTATCTGTTCATTCACCCCACCCCCACTAGGGCTATCTGTACCTTCACCCCACCCCCACTAGGGCTATCTGTACCTTCACCCCACCACCACTAGGGCTATTTGTACCTTCCCCCCACCCCACCCCCACTAGGGCTATCTGTACCTTCACCCCACCCCCCACTATGGCTATCTGTACCTTCCGCCCTCCCCAACCCCACTAGGGCTATCTGTACCTTCCCCCACCCCACCCCCACTAGGGCTATCTGTACCTTCACCCCACCCCCACTAGGTCTATCTGTACCTACACCCCACCCCCACTATAGCTATCTGTACCTTCACCCCACTCCACCCCCACTAGGGCTATCTGTACCTTCCGCCCACCGCATACCACTAGGGCGATCTGTACCTTCACCCCACCCCCACTAGGGCTATCTGTACCTTCTCCCCACCCCCACTAGGGCTATCGGTAACTTCACTTCACCCCCACCCCCACTAGGGCTATCTGTACCTTCACCCCACCCCCACTAGGGCTATCTGTACCTTCCCCCAACCCCCACTAGGCTATCTGTACCTTCACCCCCACCCCGACTAGGTCTACCTGTACATTCACCCCACCCCCATTATAGCTATCTGTACCTTCACCCCACCCCACCCCCAAAAGGTCTATCTGTACCTTCCCCCCACCCCACACCCACTAGGGCAATCTGTACCTTCACCCCACCCCCACTAGGGCTATCTGTAACTTCACCCCACCCCACCCCCACTAGGGCTATCTGTACCTTCACCCCACCCCCACTAGGGCTATCTGTACCTTCACCCCCACACCACCCCCACTAGGCCTATCTGTACCTTCACCCCACCCCACACCCACTAGGGCTATCTGTACCTTCCCCCCACCCCTACTAGGGCTATCTGTACTTCACCCCACCCCCACAAGGGTTATCTTTAGCTTCTCCCTACCCACCCCCACTAGGGCTATATGTAACTTCCCCCCACCCCACCCCCACTAGGGCTATCTGTACCTTCCCCCCACCCCACCCCCACTAGGGCTAACTGTACCTTCACCCCACCCCCACTAGGGCTATCTGTACCTTCACCCCACCCCACCCCCACTAGGGCTATCTGTACCTTCCCCCCACCCCAACCCCACTAGGGCTATCTGTACCTTCACCCCCACACCACCCCCACTAGGGCTATCTGTACCTTCCCCCCACCCTCACCCCCACAAGGGCTATCTGTACCTTCACCCAACCCCCACTAGGGCTATCTGTACATTCACACCACGCCCACTAGGGCTATCTGTACCTTCACCCCACCCCCACTAGGGCTTTCTGTACCTTCACCCCCCCCCACTAGGGCTATCTGCACCTTCCCCCCACCCCACCCCCACTAGGGCTATCTGTACCTTCACCCCACCCCCAATATGGCTATCTGTACCTTCACCCCACCCCACCCCCACTAGGGCTATCTGTACCTTCCCCCCACACCACACCCACTAGGGCTATCTGTACCTTCACACCACCCCCACAAGGGCTATCTGTACCTTCACCCCACCCCCACCCCCACTAGGGTTATCTGTACCTTCCCCCCACCCCTACTAGGGCTATCTGTACCTTCACCCCATCCCCACTAGGGCTGTCTGTACCTTCACCCCATCCCCACTAGGGCTATCTGTACCTTCACCCGACCCCCACTAGGGCTATCTGTACCTTCACCCCACCCCCATTAGGGCTATCTGTACCTTCACCACCCCCATTAGGGCTATCTGTACCTTCACCCCACCCCCACTCCCACTAGGGCAATCTGTAACTTCACCCCACCCCCACTAGGTCTATCTGTACCTTCACCCCACCCACCCCCGCTAGGGCTATCTGTACCTTCACCCACCCCACCCCCACTAGGGCTCTCTGTACCTTCCCCCCACCCCACACCCACTAGGGCTATCTGTACCTTCACCCCAACTAGGGCTATCTGTACCTTCGCCCCACCCCACTATGTCTATCTGTGCCTTCACCCACACACCACCCCCACTAGGGCTATCTGTACCTTACCCCCACCCCCCCACCCCACTAGGGCTATCTGTACATTCACACCCACCCCACCCCACTAGGGGTATCTGTACCTTCCCCCACACCCACCCCCACTAGGGCTATCTATACCCTCACCCACACCCCACCTCACTAGGGCTTTCTGTACCTTCACCCCCACCCCACCCCCACTAGGGCTATCTGTACCTTCACCCCCACCCCACCCCAGCCCCACTAGGGCTATCTGTACCTTCACCCCACCCCCACTAGGGCTATCTGTATCTTCCCCCCATCCCTCTAGGCTATCTGTACCTTCACCCCACCCCCACTAGTGTTATCTTTAGCTTCTCCCTACCCCACCCCCACTAGGCTATCTGTACCTTCCCCCCAACCCACCCCCACTAGGGCTATCTATACCTTCCCCCACCTCAGCCCCACTAGGACTATCTGTACCTTCACCCCACCCCCACCCCCACTAGGGCTATCTGTACCTTCCCCCCACCCCACCCCCACTAGCGCTAACTGTACCTTCACCCCACCCCCACTAGGGCTATCTGTACATTCACCCCACCCCCACTAGGGCTATCTGTACTTTCACCCCACCCCCACTAGGGCTATCTGAACCTTCACCCCAAACCCACTAGGGCTATCTGTTCCTTCCCCCCACCCCACCCCCACTAGGGCTATCTGTACCTTCACCCCACCCCACTATGGTTATCTGTACCTTCCCCAAACCCCAACCCCACTAGGGCTATCTGTACCTTCATCCCACCCCACCCCCACTATGGCTATATGTACCTTCCCCCCATCCCACACCCACTAGGGCTCTCTGTACCTTCCCCCCACCCCCACTAGGGCTATCTGTACCTTCACCCCACCCCCACTAGGGTTATCTTTATCTTCTCCCCACCCCCACCCCCACTAGGGCTATCTGTAACTTCCCTCCACCCCACACCCACTAGGGCTATCAGTACCTTCACCCCACCCCCACTAGGGCTATCTGTACCTTCACCCCACCCCCACTAGGGCTATCTGTAACTTCACCCCACCCCACCCCCACTAGGGCTATCTGTACCTTCACCCCACCCCCACTAGCGTTATCTTTATCTTCTCCCCCCCCCCACCCCCACTAGGGCTATCTGTACCTTCCCCCCACCCCACACCCACTAGGGCTATCAGTACCTTCACCCCACCCCCACTAGGGCTATCTGTACCTTCCCCCCACCCCCTCTAGGGCTATCTGTACCTTCACCCCACCCCTCTAGGGCTATCTGTTCCTTCACCCCCACCCCACTAGGGCTATCTGTACTTCCCCCCACCCCCACTAGGGCTATATGTACCTTCCCCACAAACCACCCCCACTAGGGGTATCTGTACGTCCCCCCACACCCACCCCCACTAGGGCTATCTTTACATTCACACCCCACCCAACCCCCACTACTACTATCTGTACCTTCCCCACACCCCCACCCCCACTAGGGCTATCTGTACCTTCCCCCACCCCACCCCCCACTAGGGCTATCTGTACCTTCCACCCACCCCCACTAGGGCTATCTGTACCATCACCTCACCCCACTAGGGCTATCTGTACTTTCACCCCACCCCCACTCGGGCTATCTGTACCTTCCCCCCCACCCCACACCCACTAGGGCTATCTGTACCTTCACCCCACCCACACCCCCACTAGGGCTACCGTACCTTCACCCACCCCACCCCCACAAGGGCTATCTGTACCTTCCCCACACCCCCACCTCACTAGGGGCTATCTGTACCTTCTCCCCACACCCCCACTAGGGCTATCTGTACCTTCACCCCCATCCCCACTAGGGCTCTCTGTACCTTCAACCCATCCCAACCCCACCTAGGGCTATCTTCTGTACATCACCCCACCCCCCACCCCCACTAGGCTATCTGTACCTTCAACCCACCCCAACCCCACTAGGCTATCTGTACCTTACACCACACCCCCATCACCCACTTTAGGCTATCTGTACCTTCACCCCACCCCCACTAGGGCTATCTGTGCCTTCACCCACTCCCACTAGCGTTAACTTTATCTTCTCCCCCCCCCCCACCCCCACTAGGCTATCTGTACTTCCACCCATCCCCACACCCCCTAGGGCTATCTGTACCTTCAACACACCCCACCCCCACTAGTGGCTATCTGTACCTTCCCCCCACCCCC